>NC_025993.2:163767897-164067897 GCF_000442705.2 Elaeis guineensis | reverse complement strand
TTTCTATTACTAATTTTTTATTTGACTGCTGATATATCCTGTTGTAATGTCTGCCTTATGAGATGATTTTGGAAGGTTGTGGTCCTGTGAATTGTTGTCTATATGTTATTATTATTTTTTTAATTTTTTTTTATTTTATTTTATAGACAAACTAGATGGTTAAATATTTCAAACTGTTGGAGTGAGATATTTTCTTGTTATTAAACAGATTATTTTTTATAATTTAATAGAAATGGCTTAGATGCATAATTTTGCTCATAAATGACTTGAACTGTGTCTAAGGTGGCATATATGGCTGGAAATATCTCAAGTAAGATTTCTGGTTGTTAATTTGCCTGTTCAGGGAGTTTGTTTATGGATAGTTGATGTTGGACAGCAGGAGGTTAGGGCTACCTACATGCAATAATGGACCTTGAGGCAATGGATTAGAGTTACGAAGGACTTTATTGCTTGCAGTCCAGGTTCGGAGATTAGGATAGTCAATAAGAAAACTTGAATTTTAAGGTAATGGTTGTTCAAAAGGATGTCTATTTAGGGTGTCCTATATGTGGGAAGATGAATCAAATCCCAATCCATAGCTCTCTCAGGTAAATCAAATATAATCAGTAATCAGATTAACTTAAATAATGTACACAGAAGTTTGTAGATAGCAATATGATCTATTCAAAGCCCAAAATAAGGGATAAACAGCAGATTTATGAGACAAAGAAGAAGAAGATTGAGAGAGAGAGAGAGAGAGAGAAGGAATAAGTGGGAGAAAATACAGAGACGAGGAGAGGGGAGGAGAGTAAGAGGAAACATGGGGGCCGAACTTGGCCTTGAATCTTCAATTCCTTTCACCATAAAATACGGGCATAGAAGCCTTTTGTCGGACACACTTTATAAAGACTCTCAAACTTGACCCACAATTTCATGAATTCTAGTCCTTCTAGGACTCTTTAAAAAGCTAGAAATAAATCCCTCAAAAAAAAAAATTCAAAACAAAAAAAATTTTGACTCCTTAAGTCCTAACAGCCCATGGGTACTGTAGCATCACTATGTATGTTACAGTAACATGAATAATAACTGGCCCTTCAACTAAATCGATCATTTTTGCAACTCTTAAAGTTATGGACTTAATGATCTTATGATACGGCCTTGATTGGCTATTATTGGACTTAAAAAAAACCCTAATTATTTCAATTTAAAAGCCTACAATTAAAGAACATTAAATTAACAAAGTTCAGTTTATTGAATGTGATGCAATTCAATCGCACATCATTTGCTTTTGCTGTATAGATCTCGTCCTTGAGATCTTTTTCCAGAAGCTTGATCCTCCTTCAAGTTTTTATGATTTTATGGTGGAGGCCAGTCAAATGGAGATGATTGGCAAGTAGAAGTTTATACATGCAATGCAAATAAATGGCTGCATCTTGCTGCCAAATGAGTTGATTAATAGACTTGATACTGGATATTGGACTGACTATTTCTCAGTTAACTTTTAAATGACCTTAAACAAATAACACAATAAGATTACAGCAATAACTGGCGTACGCTGTCTTTATTTGCTTGTTCCTGAATGATACTTTTCTAAAAAGGTGGATATTGTTCTCTTTGATGATGGAGTTTATAAAACTTCTCAGTTAAACAAATATTCATTTGATTGTGTGATAAATTGAACTTCGGGTAATGGATGGTAAAATCCTTGTTAAATTCAGGCCACTTTCAGAGTATGCATAATATTTGCTTGAATGTCTTTACAAATTATACTGGTACTTGCAATCAAAATCTGCTTCTTGTTTGAATCTCTTGGAAGAAACTTTTCTGCTTTTTGATGTTAAGATGTTGACTTCCTGCATTGGGCTGTGAAGGTTTATCACCCAAATATCAACTCCAATGGCAGCATCTGCCTTGACATCCTCAAGGAGCAGTGGAGCCCTGCCCTGACCATCTCAAAGGTTCTCTTGTCAATCTGCTCTCTCCTCACAGACCCCAACCCCGATGATCCCCTTGTCCCTGAGATTGCCCACATATACAAGACTCAGAGGTCCCGCTATGAGGAGACTGCCAGAGCATGGACCCAGAAGTATGCCATGGGCTGACATCCTCCAATCTGGAAATAAAATTGCGAGGTAAATGAACATCATGTTGTGAGAACTAGGACAAACTAGTTTCTTATCTTGTGATGTCTAAGATGGCTTTGCCAGATGAAAAGAAGTTAGCACTGCATGTGTGTTTCTGTATAATACCGTGGAATTGGATTACTGTGGTATATATGAATTTTGTATGTGGTTCTGTTCCATACTTTAAGTACATCTGGCATGTCGTGCAGGTATTTCTTTGCTTCAAAGCATTACGTATATATATATCTTAGCTATCTGTCATGATTCTTGACTCTCCAATCTTCTTGGTATTTCTTTCATTTGACTTGCTCAGCTTTTGTGGATTGCATTAGTTTTATTGATTAGACCTGGTTGCAGGTTATCGACTCACCTTGAAAATTCTGTTTGTTTTAACATAGATTGATTTATAAGATTTAGTTGTTTTACAACATTGCTCTCTATCTAGTCCTCCAAAATACTGATATTTCTTTATCTACTGTTTAAATGACGGAGATTCCAAGTGTACAAGCTTCTTTATTGCTTCCATGGGAAATTATTAAGAGTCAGAGATTGGTAGAGAGACTTCAGTATGTATAATTGCAATCTTTTTAAACTCTGCCTTCTCCATGTCAAAAGGAAAAAGTATTATAAATATGAATGGGAAGACATGGAAAGTGGACAAATATAGGAAAAAGTGACCAAGCGTGGAGAGTCAAAGAAAGATCCCAAGGACTTGAAATTTATAGTCGGTTTCGAGTTAAGCGAGGAAATTAGAAAGGGATAGTCGGTTTCCAGTTAAGCGAGGAAATTAGAAAGGGAAGAAAACAAAGGATTATGTCAGAATGAGAGGAAAAAAAAAAAAGAAACAGCGCCTTGAAGTCAAAACCTTACCAGATTTCTATAAACCTTCTTTTCCAACGTTCATGTAGGGACGTTGGATGGTTTGGAAGAACTTTCGGTGCAGACGATGATCAGACTTCCATTTTAATGCCCAAGCAGTTGGCTAAGCGATCAGGCGCAACTAAGGCTTGGCAGGTTGAAACATTAAATTAATCTCTATACTGGATGATATCAGTACAGAATTCGGTACTAAGATGGCGTATCTTGTTATAGAGTCTTTGTCATGGTGCATGATAAATTTTGGATTTTTTTTAACCCACTTGTAAGCTTATAGGCCAAGCTTGTCAGTTGAACCACTTTTGGATGTATTATATTGATAGTTTATAGAACAAAATTCATTTATCATGCAACAATGTCATAAAGTTGAACCCAAAATAATTAGAAATCGATCACATGGACGAGGAAGAAGATCACTAATAGCTTAGAACATGCAGTTGCTAAGACTCGGGTACATGGGGAAGTGGAAATCGTTTTAAAGCAGCAATGTTTGTCTGACCGTGTATCAATCTTTTTTAGCTGGGAAAATGATCATCATGTATTTTGATCGCAATATATGACAGACGGTCAAATAAGAGCGTAGTTTTTCTCACTAGTCTCTCCTTAAATTTAGGCTAGGATAGTTTTATTTCTCTTAGGGGATTTCCTTCACATCCATTAGTATGATATCAAGAAAGAAATTGCGGTCGCCATATGTTGCGGTGTACGCTGGTTTCCTCGGCCTAAATTTAAAACGGGTAATCTTCCGAATCTATTCTAGAATCTTAAGCTTTCTAAAGAAGAAGGTTTTTGTGTTTATCAATCCAACAAACCGAAAACAAGAAGTAAAAATGTTTACTTTTTGGAAGAAAGGAGCTTTTTTAGAAAAATGAGTAGATAACTAGACCGAGCAGTGTGGAGAAATACAAGTTGGCGGGAGGCTAGTAGAAAATTTGATCCGACGAACTCTACGCCTTCCGAACCCAGGAAACGGATTTCTTCCTCCCATCGTATGTTAGACATTTTACAATACCTCGGGTTTCAGGGTATGTATGTATTGCAACTTGAGCTGGGAGCCGCCCTAGGCAGTGCGCCATAGACCTGAGCGCATGGGACGTTGCTCACGCTAGGGGTGCAATAGAAGCTTGATTGAGGTTGGACCTCATGGCAGGGTTCGAAACCAGTTTCTAGCTTTATTTTAAAGGGTGTTTGCAATTGGAACTGAAATCGATTGAAATTCTAAGCGTTAGCCTCGTGATTGAAATTGGAATTGATTTCGGAATTGGAAAGAAAGTTTGTATCCTTAAGAGAGAATAAGAATTGAATTTTAGATAGATTGAACTATTTTCATTTTTATCTGAAATCGAAATGGAGCTTCTCCCAATCAAACGATTGAAACAGAAATCACCTATCCCTATTCTGATTTCAAAATCCAACTTCCTCCAACCAAACATCCTTTAAGATCAAACTTGATTTGTTTACAATTAATTATTGAAAAATTAATTTTATATTGAGCCAAACATAAGCTTAATTAATCAGCTTTATAATCTTCTCAAATCAAGCTTCAAGCTTGAATCAAAGCTGTCAAGTTCCTTTCAAGCTTGCTTCTTTGCCTACTTAAGTATTTAATTCTTTCAAAGAATGGAAAATAATAATAAAAATACTAATCGAAGTCATGTTCAAAGGGTTGATAACCATATTTTCTATATTCATGGGTATATATGTATATGTATGTATGTATGAATGAATATATGTGTATGTGTATTTGTAAATATGTATGTATGTATGGTCGTTCTTGATTGAGGTGGGTCGTTTTTCAGGTTAGCTTGAAATTAAATCCAATCCTCTTCTGTTGGTCCGTCTTGGTCGGTTCCGAGTAGAAGTTGGGGTTTGTTTTACCATTCAAAACCCTCAGGCTACCTAGTAACAAGAAATTTGGGGTTCAATTCTTGATTAGTGAAATCTCAAATATCCAATTACCAAAAAAAAAAAAAAACCTCAAATATCTGGAATTATAGCATGGATCTCTCTCTCCCTCTCTCAATGTTTCTATATAATATACCATCATAAAATATGCTATGGGACTCCACCAATCCAATTAGTCACCGAGTTGGTCTTTTTGGTACATGCGGGCGCGTCATGATGTGGCCAACCTCTCTCGAATCGCGTCGACTCACTTGATGAACCTCCAACATGGCTCGCTGCGATGCCCTTCTACGGACCTGTGCAGACTGGGTTCGGGATTTTTCTGTAGCCTGTCCCTGTTTGGGTCTGGATTATCTGGGATCTCCCACCTTGCACTCAAATTTAAAATTTAAACAAAAGGCTCTACCAACTTCTTAAAGCACAGTTTGTACGGTAGGGACATTTGGCGCCATCAGATGACCGCGACCGGAAACCGAGGCCACGTGGTCGAACAGCCACTGCTTTGCCCTCCTGAGCTCCAAGTCGATCGAATCTTTAGCCCGCAGATATCCCTTTCAAATTTCCCGCGACACCCGGTTTCCGCCGAACACCCACAACTTTTCATAATATAACAAAACCACCCTTCCCAACTTCCATCTTTTCTTCATGCACCTCTCTCTAATTTAGGTTTTCGTTTTGGCTTTTGACGTGCGAAGGCTGGGCTTGACCTATTAACACCCCAAATTGTTTTGCGAGCAAGTCCCTTTGAAGTTCTAATGTCGTGGTTTGGACGAGTTGATGCCTGTTTGGTACGCTGAGATTATTATTTCAGTTAGGGCTGGTGAGGATTCGGGGAGCAGGCAGTGGGCCTGCTAAATGCGCCGAAGATAAAACGGATGGTGGATATAATTATTAATAATTGCAATGCGATCATTAGAGGCACTTCTTAACAGTGAAGATGATGATGATGATAGCAACCACCTGCAGCTACCGCCCTGTTTGTTAGTCTGATTACCTTGAGTGAGCTTACCATCTGATTCTGATTCTGATTCTTTTTTAAGTTTCCATGTGTGGAAGGGTGCTGGAAGCAAGACACTCGTGAGATTTAAACAGAGCCATGTATGAGGCTGGCAACTTTGGTTGGAGCCAAGAACGACCATGATCTAACCAAAGTTAAGATAATCTATGTTGATTGAATTAAATAAGATAAATGCCACTCACAAATGCTAGAATACATGCAAACACAGTAACATAACTAACCCTTAAATTCTTCCAAAGAAGAAACCACTTGGTATCGAGCTTTCTCGCTGCTCCTGTATAACAAGCTATATATGATAATTAGTTTTGAGCCCGTGCATTACGCATGAATTTTAGGTCACATAATTGATCATTTTTAAAAAAATTATTTATGAATAACATATAATGTTCGTTCCAAATTTCTGATGTCAATCCATATACTCAACTATATATATAAGTGGATTTTAATTGCAAGAGTACAATAACATCATGCTTTCATAATAAAATTTAATATATATAAGTGGACTTTAATACAATCTTTTAATAACATATGTTGTCATTCAATATTTGAAGGATCGTTAGATAGGATAGTCAAGATATGTAGCATATTGAAGATTAATTGTGATCTAGATGGCATTCATAGATAAGAAGTTGCTGCTTACGTGGACAGCTTTGATTATTATTTGATCTCTCAATTTTTGCTTTCATATATATATATATATATATATATATATATATATATTAGATTTTATGTAGGTAATAGGAAAGTGTCAGGTGAGTTTTTTTAAAGAAAGAAACTTACTTTTAAGGGAAGATTTTGATATAAACTAAATCAATTAACAAAGAAAAATATTTCAATAATTACCTTTTGCAATTATTTGGAAATGTTTAATCACTTGGTTTGACAACTATGTTCAATATAACATACAAAATTTTGTAATCTAATATAGTATACTATATAAATCCAATTGATTAGGATATGAAATAAGGTAAGTATATGATGTTTTTTTATAATGAGTTTTTTTAAAGAAAGAAACTTACTTTTAAGGGGAGATTTTGATATAAACTAAATCAATTAACAAAGAAAAATATTTCAATAATTACCTTTTGCAATTATTTGGAAATGTTTAATCACTTGGTTTGACAACTATGTTCAATATAACATACAAAATTTTGTAATCTAATATAGTTTACTTTATAAATCCAATTGATTAGGATATGAAATAAGGTAAGTATATGATGTTTTTTTATAAAACATATTTTTTCACATATACTATCATTATTGTGCAATGATATTTTAGTTTGTAATGCAAAAAGTGTCCTACAAAATGCGTAGACCAACATGTGGAATCTACTTCCTTTACGCAAAAAGAAAGTATTATTCAGAATTATTTGATTAATCACTTTTGTATCAGATTAGGCATAATTATTTTTTGTATATGGAGGAAAAATTAGAGTAGCAGCTAAAAGTCACAGTAAGATAGCATCTCTTTTCCTCGTTGCTAGCAAGGATGAAGGTATTTTAAATAAAAATAGCTCTTTGTGATAGTTCTTATTCATACTATGCTCCTCACAAATTTCACTTATTCATATTACTTAATTTCTCACATAACTAAACACATTTAATCCATTTAAATACATATAGTTTGATACATGTAACATATTTAGCATACATGCAGTTGTGCGAAAGAACAATGGATGTTGAACTTAAACATGCTACGAATTTTTTATTTAATAAAAAATAAATAAATAGATAAAAATATAAAAAGAACTATAAATTACAGAACAATATAATGTTAAGAATTGAGGAGGATCTTAATAAGAATTTAAAAGTTTTGAGGTGTGAACTATCATTATACTTAAAGTGATATTTGCTCCATTATAGTTGCTATAAGATTGATGGTAAATCACTTATAGGATATAACAAAGTCTCAGAAATTTGCAGACCGTAACTTTTGAAGGTTTATTTTTAAAATTTTTTTATTTTTTTATTCATCTAATTTAATATAAGATAGAATAAAAAAAATAATAAAAATTTGATTCATATTTTACCACCTGCAGATGATATTATATATAAAAATAGAACATGCCTGTTGCATCCGTTCAATTTAACAGTCATGTCAATTCAACATAAAAGTTATATACTTTTGGAAACAGACATGCTTGTTTTATCAACAGTCACAATAAAAAAAATATTTTGATAAATCAAAAATAAATATCAGTTAACTGTCAAATGTCAAGTGCCAAATTTTTGATTATTTAAATATTATATATATAATATTTTAATGACTTTTTGAAAGAAAATGTGAACTTTCCTCTAAAATTTCTACCATATTTTTTTAAGTATACCACTAGTTTAAATATATACAAAATATTTTTCTTTCTTGTAATCTTTTGATGTGGGATTATTCACTTATCTTTTCAATATTAATATTACAAACTATCAAAAATAATAATAACTACCAAGTATATTACATCATGCATACGATGGACCATGAGATCTCCTTAAGAGCAAAACAAAGCAAAATCTCTGCTAAATGTGTGGGCAAATTTTGATTGCCTTGGAAGGCTTGCAATGCAACCGCACTGACGGCGACCTTCAGCTCTGCAGGCGGTGACCATAAACGACACTCGTCCATTTGAACGTTGTCTGAATTGACTCCTGCATTTAAGACCGCCCCTCTTCTGATGGCATCCTCGCAATTTCCTCCAGAATTCTGGCCCTTTACTCCTTGAAATTTTCCACTAAAATTATAACCGATAACTACACTCCATTTAAAAAATGCACATCATTGCTCTTCCTAGTCTCTCCAAAAAGGCTAGTAACGGGAGGAGCGAATCTATGCAATAAAAGAGTGCATATATCTATTTTGTAATAATTTTATACGTTAAAAATCCCGAAATCTTCGGCCTCTCCGCCCTCTCTCTCGCTCTCGCGAACACGGAATCCCTCGTTTCTTCTCTCTTGACCTAAAAAACCCCTAAAAAATTTCCGATTCCCACACTTCTGCCTCGATCACAGGCCTTGTAACGCCGATTGATCCTCCGATTACCGCCGGCGATGGCGACGGCGGCCTTCAGATCGACCTCGAGGCGGTCCGCCGTAGGCGGCGGCGGTGCCGAGGACGCAGGGTCCTCCAACCGCAGCGCGGGCCACCGCCGGTCGAGGAGCCTCAGCCACTACTCCGGCCGGTTTCCGCCGCCACCGCCGCCAGAGTCCGACGAGTTCTCCACACCGAGGGGCAGGTTCGTCAACAAGGTGAGGGGGTCCGGCTTCCCTGAGATCAGCCTCGATGATCTTGCCGACGAGTTCTTTCGGGCGAGGGCGGAGTCGGATGAGGAGGAGGGAAGCAGGTCGGCGGGCCGCCGGTCCGATCGCCGGAGTTCAGTCGCTAGCTATAGGATGGAGACGGAGTCTTCTCGCCGGCGGGGAAGGTCGGCGTCGAGGCCTCCTGACCGGAGTTCTGTGAACGGGAAACCCACCTCTGGTGGTAACTCGAGACGGCAGCGATCCGTGTCGGTAGCTCGGCATCGGTGTAGTGATTCGGAGGTACCTTTGCTCTTATCTTGACATAGAACCCTAAATTAATTCCTAAATGTCCATTTAATTCTGAGATAATTCCTAAATGTCCATTTGACATAGAACACTTGGGAGCGGGATAAGGCTGGTTTAACCCGTTTAACACCGTCTATCCCTGAGATAATTCCTAAATGCCCATTTTATCTACCCCTAGATGCGATCCCCGACAGTTCCGTGAAACTAGGCATATTAGGGATAGATTCATACCAGGAGAGCTGTAACTTTGGGTTAAGCAGGTGATGCGGGAGTGCGGGAAAAAGTGGGAGAATTAATTTAAAAAAATAATCAAACCGCCCTCAGAATGTTGTTTCTATTGATATACTATATTAATTTATTACTATATTTATAAAAATAATCATTATGGCTATAATTTTAACTATTGATGTTTTATATAGTATGATGTAATATAATATTTATAATAATATAATATTTATTAATATCAATATTATATTAATATTATCTATATTAAGGTAATATTTGTTTATTAACAATTTAACATGGTTATATCAATATATTAGATTAAAATCAGTATACAAAAAATAATCAAAATAATTAAATTGATCGTCCAGGACCTTTTCCCATTAGTTTCAGCAAAACTGAGTGAAACTACTGAAGCTAGTTACATTTACCTTAAACTAACCAAATTAGTTTGTAGGTCAATTTGGCATGGTGAATCGACCACAGACGTTCGGGTACTAATTAAATTGAGCATTTATGACCTTTTCCCATTAGTTTTAGCAAAACCGAGTGAAACCACTGAAACTGCTCACCTATACTTGAAGCTAACTGAAACAAGTTTGTGGGGTCAATTTTGCTTGGTTTGACTGAAATCAGCCTATTTCAATAGAAATATTTTGGTTCCCATGGAAACTTTATCCCTTCTTAAAGTATATTAGCGTATCTAGGAAATGAGCTAACACCAACATGCATCTATGTAAAATGCAATATCAATGAAAAAAAAGAGAACTTTGGATTAGATTAACATCTATTATAAATTTATATTGATGTGTGTTTTTTTTTTAAGCCTTTTGAATTGAAATGCAGTGGTTAGTATGTGTATTAGACTGTATTAGTGTCTCTAGAAAGCAATCTAAAATAAGATAACATATTGTATTTTCAAATAGGAAAATACATGCACCCATTTAAATACCTTGGATGTCTCTGTTACAAAGGAGGTATATAGAATATTACCTAGACACTTGGCACAGGTACCAAGTGTCGAAGTGTGCTCAAGTATCGGACATGGCAACCTCCAAAAATCTAGATATACAGACATGGCATATAATGCACTAACGACACCAATCCAATTATATAAATTATATGTTTATTTTGATCATGCTTAACGATACTAGTTTTAATGCTTGTATCGGTACCATGGTGGTACAATGTCGGTGTAGGCTGGTCGTGATATCAACACACAATAAATTCCCTGTGCCAAGTATCTATTTGCTACCGGTATTTGTCTGGTACAACAAACCATGGACTTTTGATGCTTATCCAAAAAGTAGAAACCAGAAAGGAGATGGAGTGTCTCTTACAAACTAATTAATAGAATAACCATGTGTGTGTAAGTTGCTTTTGAGTTCTTTGTTTAAGATTACTCGAGATTTGTTAAAATACTTAAATTGATCAATTGATCATGATAGTTTTATACTAAAACATATTGACACCATTTAAAGTGTCCATATAATTATGATAATTTTATATTGAAAATATTAGAATGCTTTGCTTAGTGTCCATATAACCTTGATAGCTTTATACTAAAAACATAAGGACAATTTGCTTGGAGCATACAGAACACAAAAAATTTAGGCACTTTGTTTGAAGTGTCCATATAACCTTGGTGATTAATATTAAAAATATAAGGACAATTTGCTTAAAGTGTCTAGCATTGAAACTCAGGGTTCCTTGCACAACACTAAAAAAATATGCCAAGTGTCAGACACTTTTTGCTGACATCAGCAGGCACTTTACAATGGAGTACCTATTTGTGTTGTGTCATCCATGTCTGCATGTCCAAAAGTATTGTCTTCCCGCAACCTGAAAAATGCAGTGTCTAAATAGCATTCTGTGTGACATTCAGTGTCGGTATCTGATTTGATCATATTATATGGTATGGCATGCTTTGGTCTCCATTAACTTGTGGAACACTATCAACAATTTATTTTTCACTTCATAAGGGGGTCTTGCATTGCTAAGAGCTTTTGTGCCATGAACATGACCTGTCCTCATCTCTGCACTTTTAGAAACTGTTTTGCAGTTCATCGCAAATCTGCATTTGGTATGAGAGATTTTAGGATCTGGCCACCAGTTGATGGTTCCGATGTATAGATTTTCATTGTTCCTGTAGAAGATAATAATTAGAAAGGTTAATTATTTTATTTTATTTAGTACAAAATGACTTGGACCTTTGTGACAATATCATCACTCAAACCAAATGGAGAAGTATTGGCAGTGTTAGCTCCCAGTGGCCTTCATCACAAAACCTAACAAATGCATGTCATGCTTTGAGAAGATCTATGAGTCAAAAAGATTTCTTTGAGTCACATGAAAGATTCTATTATCAAATTTTATGATTGTTATGCATGTTCCCCTTATTGGAGGTGTGATGACTGTTGTATAAAAAGAATAATACAGTAGGAGATCAAATAAATAGTTGCAAAAGGATTGATTTTTCTTGAGTATAGCTTTTATTGGAATGTGTTGATACTGATTATCGCACCCTTTGTTTTTAGTGTTGGTTTGGTGAGAAGTAATCTTGAACAACTAGAAAAGTTTAATTTATGTGCCTTTCTTTTCTTCTCCTTCATTCATTTTTTTTCTAGAGCCACTCTTCTTCACTAACTGATGATGAAGCACAGGAAGTTCGTTCAAGTAAAAGTGGGACTGAGAAAACAATTCGGGCAGTTTATGCCCAGGAAAAGGTCAGTTTTACTGGTTGAGACCAACGGTCTGAATGAGATAATGTTCGATATCTGCAGTAATTTCCTAAGGGATAGAGTTCCATCAGTTAGTCGAATTTATTCAGTTCAGCCTGCGCATCTAACATCTGTGGCTTCCATTGCATATTCAGTTGGAACATCCCACTGGGGATGGGGAAGGGACTGGATTATATGAAGCCATGCGCAAAGAAGTGAGACATGCAGTAGAAGAGATCAGGACAGAGCTCGAGAAGGTTTTGTGTTCTTACTGAATTCATGTCTCAATTTTCATTATTTGACTAAATTTTTGTCCATCTTGTCATTAGCTGTGGCTATTTCTATCCCCAAATAGTTGGAGAGGCTTGTTATTATTATAATCATTTATTATAGTTTGTGGATGTCTTATAATCGTTTTCATTTCATCATTATCTTCATAATAAGAAAGATATGAAATATACTGTACTTTCCTATACTAACCGAACTTGTAGTTTACGCAGGTCATGACAAAAACGGAACCCTCAACAATTCTCAGTGACAATGAGAAACAGGCAAATAGTTCCAACATTATCCAAGTTATTGCTGATATCAGAAGGAATTACACCACCAAATTGGAACAGGCATGATTTAGGAGAATCCTTTTTGATGCTTGTGACAATGGAGTATTTGGTTATGTTTTGCAATAGAATGCATGGTTAATTCTGTTAACTCATGAAGGTGCAATAGTCTGTCTAATCTGTCATGCTGGTACATATCCCACTCTATGTATTACTTTTGAGAATGTGTCAGAAATGCATGGGAATGTGGGAAACAAGTGATGCTAGATGTGCACTATTTTTTTTTTTTAGCTCGCATCTTTTGTGTACTTTTTGTTTTCCAAAAGCATCTTTTGGTTTCAGATTACATGTTTTCCGCTATTGATCACCTTCCTTCATTGCTTACCATACTGAGGATACCAAACAATCATTCTTCTATGAAGTTGAAGTCACCTAGGGTTAGTAAACCACTACACTTCATTTGGTCGTGTAGGTTGGTACTGAGGCTTCTCCATCAATCAATATTTGCCTCATTTGGGTTTGTTGCCTTTAATCTTTTCAGTCAAAATATCTTGCTTCGTTTGAGATGCCCTTTCTTTCTTGATCATCATATTTTGCTATAATGTGTTGTAGAATTTGATAATGTTATGTTCTTTTACACGACTTTTTTTTTTTTCAAATTGATGGCAAAAAAAGAAAGATAATGTTATGTTGAAAATTCAGATTAAATTATTCTAAACTTATAGCAGCTGCTTTTATAGTTTGCTGCATATTAAAATATATTTTTATTGCTTTATTTCCAGTCAGAGAAGCGGAAGCAAGAATTACTGGCAGAACTAGCAGCAGAGGAGCAGCATGGTCAGGAGCTTTCTAAAATTGTTAAAGAGTTTCTTCCTTCGTCAAAAGTAACTGCTGCTTCGGAAAGACCCTCTCGATCTAGAAGAGTAAGCTACCTCTTAAGCATCCTTTATAGTAAATTCATCTTTCCTTTTTTCATTGCAATACTATTTTTGGTTGAACATATATCAGAGGAGCAATGATAGAATAAGGGCGTCAAGACATCTGACTGAAGAGGCAGAAAGGTATTTTGAAGATTTTCTTTCAAATGTTGAAGATACAGACATGTCTTCCTTTGATGGAGAAAGAAGTGATGCAAGCTCAAAGATAAGAGACTTGATGGTGCATGATTATGTACCAGAAACATCGACAAGTTTGACAAAAGCTGCTTCACTGCCTGTTGAGGCAGATGGTGTTGTACTTCCTTGGTTGCAGTGGGAAACCAGTAATGATACATCTCCTTCACCATGCAAAACTAAGACAGAGTCGCCAGTGGCATCAGAAAATATTTTGCCTGCTTCAGCACAGGTTTTTTTTTTGTCCTTATTTTATTCTTGAGTATTTTTCCTTCTTTTGAACGTGATGGTGAAATCTGTTTCTTGGACAATAACCTTAGATATTTCAGATCGTGTAAGTCTCATGACTCATGAGACAGTAGGGCAATAAAATCTGGTGCTGAACTCCAAATGCATCTTGTTATTTGTAACAATTATATAATGTGCAATCTAACATATATTGGTAGATATGGTTTTGTGTGAGACTGGTATTTATTGGGACTCTCCTTTTCAATCTCCAAGTGCTGGCTTTCCAAGCATTACAATGTTTTATGTGTAATTATTTTTTTGAGAATTTATGTGTATGGTATTACCATGAATCAATTCATTCGGACATTTGCTCATTACTATCTTACATATTAACCATTATTTGTGCCGAGTCCCAATTTTTTGTTTTGTTTTGTTTTTTTTTTTTTTTTGAAGTATCCGATTCTCCTTGGCTGGTTGAATTGTGAGATAATGACTTCTCTATGACATGATTTTGTTTCAGGAAGCAAGTGCTGGATTTGATAGTGGGAAACTCATCAGAAGTAGTCTTGGGATTTGGAACCCTGAAGGAGATCCCGGCTCCTCTGTGCCTTGCAGAGACAAAAAGGGTGGCAGACCTGGAGATGTAGTAAACCACCTGAGCAGTTCCGATGGTAGAGCAAAAGGGTCTAATTTTGACATGGATGATTACCTGGCCTTGCAACGCAATGAAGATCTCCTCTTCGAAAGGCTGCGGCAGAGGCAGAGAATAGAATCAGGTAGCCTGATTTTATGTGGAAGAACCATACTATAGAGCTGGTTTGAGATTTAACTAAGTTTAGCTTTCTTTGTATCACGTAGAGTGTTGTATATAGACATTTGAATTGATCATCCGCCTAAAATGGTTGAGCGTTAAATGTCTGCTTTTCAAATCCAAGCTACCACCCCTGTTTAAATTTTTGTAACTGAACGTTGCTATCTTTTATAAAGGAGCATCAGTTCCTTAAATTTGCTAAATAAGGCTCGCAAACTGCATTGCATTAGAGTTTTGGCTTTGACATTATTGTCGTGGCCTTCGTCGTCTCAGTTCCATGATCGTCTATGCTGGAGTTGCTGGTAAGTTGGGCACAATTCTTACTCAGGTTTACAAGAGATTTTTGATGGCTTGGTTACATCTTTGTAATCCTTGAGTACTTGATCTTTGCAGCATTTGTTTGGAATCGAGGCTTAATGTAATGACGAATGGTCATATTTTAAATCTTTAGGTCTCCATCATATAATGTAGTTGGGGAAATTTGACGCCTTGTCATGAAGAGGGATCACCAATTGCATGGTTGATCTGGCTGCTCCCTTATTTGTGATAGATGTTCCGGTCTAAGGCCACGCTCCTTTGGGGCCACAAATTCTGCAAAAAAAATCAGCCCTCCAACCAGCGGCCCATCTAAGCAATCTCAGCCACTGGGTCACACTTCTCCACGTTGCGATGGAGCTTCAATCGAAGACCACAAACAAACCCCCCCTTATCTAGATACCCTTGCCATATGTCAGACATCTATTGGGCATCCAGATCAGGCACGATCTGGCGGGTATCCACCTCAAATCTAATTAAGATTTCTTGCTTCCTCTCTTTTGTTGGATTCTGTTCACAAAGATCAACACCGGAGGAGACATTCTATAATTTTGAGTGAAAACTTCTGTAGAGTAGGAAAGGAAAGGAACAGAGGGAGGACATACAAAAAGCCAATGGCAACCCAGACTCTTCTCTCATCAATGGAGGCTGGAAGACAACTTCTAGGAGGAAGGCCCCTTCAATCCACTCCCTCGCGATCTTTTGGGTCTCCAAGAAAGGCCTCCTTTGTTGTTAGAGCAGCCTCCACACCCCCAGCAAAGGTTTGTTTTCCCTAAGCAATCGACTCCTTGTTGCCCTCGGCAAAACATACATATATATGTTTTAACTAGCATAAGGTTTTATTATCATCCTCGCTTGATGGATGAGAGTTTTGAATCCGTTATCGTTTGAATAATGGGCTTCTTGTTAACAGATTACACATCCTAATTTTATATATATTATCATATATTCAAACATCTATCAAATTTTAGCAGTCTGATATCTATGTTGGGCCTCAGAAAACCAAGGATTCAATTTCTTTCGCATGTGACCGTAAGACTTTTTTTTTTATGAAACTTCATAAGACTTTAATACGAAGCGTGAAGACTTTCAGAGCTTTGAGGACCTTATCCACAGCTAATGTGAATTGCTTGATGCCTTCACAGCAAGGAGCAGACAGACAGCTATGGTTTGCATCCAAGCAGTCCCTCACCTACTTAGATGGAAGGTACTATATATATTTCCAAGCACTAGCTCTTCAAATAAACATTACCTGCATGGCTAGCAACTAGCATGTACAAGGCACACAACTCATGCTGCTTCTTTTCCACCATTGCAGCCTCCCCGGCGACTACGGCTTCGACCCGCTCGGCCTGTCGGACCCCGAGGGCACCGGTGGATTCATCGAGCCCAAATGGCTAGCCTATGGCGAGGTCATCAATGGAAGGTACGCCATGCTCGGTGCAGTTGGTGCAATTGCACCCGAGATCTTGGGCCAGCTCGGCCTAATTCCGGCGGAGACCGCCCTCCCGTGGTTCAAGACCGGAGTCATCCCCCCGGCAGGGACCTACAACTACTGGGCTGACCCCTACACCCTCTTTGTGTTTGAGATGGCCCTCATGGGGTTCGCCGAGCACCGGCGGTTCCAGGACTGGGCCAAGCCAGGCTCCATGGGGAAGCAGTACTTTCTGGGGCTTGAGAAGTACTTGGGTGGATCCGGGAACCCTATATACCCTGGAGGTCCCTTGTTCAACCCTCTGGGGTTTGGGAAGGATGAGAAGTCCATGAAAGACTTGAAGCTTAAGGAGGTGAAGAATGGGAGGTTGGCCATGCTGGCTATCGTGGGGTACTTTGTTCAGGCCCTGGCGACTGGGGTGGGGCCCTACCAGAATCTGTTGGACCACTTGGCTGACCCGGTCAACAACAACATCTTGACCAGCCTCAAGTTCCACTAAGATTACGGTTTTGGACTATTGGTCTGAGACTGGTGTTACTCTCTCTGTTTGCGTGGTGACATTTAATTTTGTGAAGGCTTTGTGAATGGTGTATCATTAGCTGCGGACATGTTGGAAAAACTGTAACCTATGTAGTTATGATCCTGATCTCTGTTAATTAATAAGTTGCAGAACTTGTGATTAAATGGAACTTTGGATTGGAGGATAGTGGTTGATGGCCCCTTTGGGTGAACTAGGAAGGTAATGCTTGCTAATTTTCTTACGATGATAAATAACATAGTTGCAGTGGATGCATTATTTAGGAAAATATATAAAAAATATATCATTCCATATTTTATTTATAGGCATCCATAGTTGATATTCTTCTCGAGTTTTATAATATTTTATTGTTTGACTCTCATGCATGTATCTTTTCTTTTTTAATTTAAAACATCTGATTTATCACACATACACACAGACATACACACCCCATTCAATTTCCACATTATTTGTTGATGGGCCCATTTGATCCATCGATCCCTTGCTTGTAATCCAAAAATCTGACATGATTTTTTCCTAAAATAGAGACAAACAAAACTACTTGAAAAATCCCTATCACCTGTATTCATAATTATGCATTATAAATCTACTAAGATGCATGAGTCTAGTGGTGATAGTGGACCGCATGATATATATTCAGATCTATTTTTATATCTGAATTTATCTGTATATGCATAGAAACTTGAGCATTCGACTGACATCCATATCTATATCAACCAAAGAAAAATAAATATAAATATAGATAGATAACTATCTGATTTATATCCAAATATTTGATTTTATTTATAATCTTATTTAATTTAATATAGTATTTATGAATTTTTAAAAAATATATATAACTATATTGACATGCTATTAATTTGATTTATCATCCACTTGATAATATTTTTGATTTTATGATCATAAAATTTAATTATCTAATCTATATCCATATTTATATTTATATTTTGATAAATCTGTATCTATTTAAACCAATATGAATATGAATTTACTAATGTTCGTATTCACATCTGCATTTACCAAACAACATGAACATAGATATGGATATCTAATTCGTATTTAATCCAATTTCAGCCCAGTGCTAGTCGATTGTGTACATGGTTTAGAGATAAATTCCCTTTGGCTACTATCGTGGGACTACAGAATCCTTTCAGGGTACGCCGAATGACTCAAATTATCAAGGTATCGGAAGCTTCCAGAGCTATTCCGTGGCATGCATCATGATCCACTGCACGAGCTAGTGTTGGTTTGATATTATCTAATCTATCATAGAGGAAAGGTTTTCAGTTAGGTGATCTCTCTTCTTCCACACTCTTGGCATGTGATGGTTTCTCATTTTTATTTAAATAATATAATAAAACTTGTCTCAATTCTAACTAGGTTTTTAAAAGATACACTGCTCCACCATCCTCCTCCTAATTTTCTTTTTTCCTTTTTAAACAAATTTAGTGTCACTTCCACCTTCTTCTATATAATCTTTCTACCAAGGGGACAGCCATTCTTGCGGTATACCAAGTGCACCTATATATCAACATCTGAAGAGAAATAAAGTGCTACCAACCTATAATCCTAATGAAATAAGCTACACTAGATGTTGACCTATGTAGGCAAACGGTAATTCTCCGTACAAGCTGTGCTTCATTTAATTTTATAATTGTTAAGATATCACATTATATGAAGGAAACAGATTGGAATCAAAAGCTTGCCTGAAAATTCTTCCTGTACTTCATGATTAATGTATCCATAATGTAACTATACCACAAACCATAAAAAGCAACCAATCCTAAATTATTAAATTACTGAACATGAGGAAAACTAATTAGGAAATTGGTACCGTTTGGGGATCACTTCCTTTTTACTTTTCGAAATAAAAATAAAAATCCTACTTTCGTTTATGTCCAAATTCTTGAAATATAAATATATTTAATATTATTAAATTATTTTTTAAATATAAATATGATGATGATGAAGAAGAAGATGATGATAAGATGGATCTAGTAATGATATTAATAATGATAGTGTTTGTAATAAAAAATCAGTAATGTAGGAAAGTGAAGATATAATGATAAATATAGTGATGATGAGATACAGTGGAGATGGTGATGATAGTGGTAATAGTATGCGACAATATAAGTATTGATATATATGGTTATTGCGGCCAACTCCTTGTCGCCTGTCACTTGTCGTCAGTGATGAGCACCTGCGAAATAACATCTTCATGGATCGGAGTTGTATCTGGCCGGAACCCTCCGATGCTTAAGTCAGAGAAGGAATTGGTGAACAGTAAATTTGAATGTCGAGAGTAGCAGAACTTTGGCCCTAAAGTTCCTTATCGACGCTGTTCACTTGCCCTCCCTTTATAAATGATTCTGATGTAACCGTCAAGCACGTGGTCTCGCTTTTTATGGCACTAAATTATCGAGCCATAATTGTAGAGTTAGTGGGTTATTAATTTTTATTAATTATCGTGACACGTAGTCGATAACTATTCATAACGGTTACAGTATGTTGAGCAGATTGACCGATTATATATCGGTAATATTAATATATCGGTAGAACATCCGAGTGACCATCGACTAGTAACTTTGATATGCTGATGATTTTAGGTCGGAGGTTGATCAAGTCGTTTGCTTGTTGATAGACAGTTGCCGACTGTAGATCGGTCAACCGTTGTGAGTAGGTGCGATATATTTAGTCGGCCGATGTAGAGTCGGAGTTGGTGAAATACATTCAATCGGCATTCGGTCATAGAGTCGGAGTCGGCTGTCGTAGAGTCGGAGTCAACCGTTGTAGAGTCAGAGTTGGGAGTCAGTTGATTTGTCCCAATAGTTGCCCTCCACTCCTAAATCCAAGATGATCCGACGTGTATATCATCACGTGGTCTGTTACGTTGGACGAAGGGAGTCTTCATATGTCGAATTGAGCCCTGACTTGACTGCTAGTCTCTTTGGAGTATGAGAGTCAGCTGTTTTGTCGTTTCGGTAACTGCAGAACTATCATTAAACTGTCATGTTGATGGGACATTGTATCGGATGTCCGTATCGGATGTCGTTTCAAGAAGATGACTCGACATCGGATGATACGATTCTGACAAGTAGATTTTATCCACGTGTCAGAACGACATTGGGCCGAAGCTGTTCACGTGGATGATGGTGAGTGGCATAATTAGAAGTAGGTGTGTCGAACCGTCTGATCTACGATCGGTTTGAATGTTGCCATATGTCGTCATCTGATGAGACTTCGATTTGATCGCTTTTATTTTGACCATTGAGGGATCCTATATATATAGAGTCACTTTAGACCACGCCTTTACTTTGTATTTTGTCTTCATTTCTGCTGCAGAAACTCTGCCAGAAGATCGTCCCAGCGCCAGAAGACCCTTCTTCGCCTTTTTGTTTTTAGCTTTCAGGTTAAGTCTTTTGTCTTTCTTGAGGCTTCCCTTCGTGCTGGGGTGATCCAAGGATCAACCCCAATAGGAACAGTCGGGTGGAGGTCGATGATCGGGAAGACTTCCTCCGGTTGAAGGATATGGCAGTGCCTTTGTATTGATTGCAGCTATGCAGTCGAGGATAAGAGTATCGGGCACCGATATTTATCAACATGCTGCCAAGAAGAGGAGAGCATTCAAAGCTGGACCTTCTTGACTGAAGAAGGATCGGACAGGTGCTTCATCTGCGTCGGGGGAATCCGACTTACCATTGGCGTCAGTTCTTGAGCCAATTTTGGCACTGTCGGCTCGGACGGTGCTCCCTGAGGTACCATCCGTTGAAGGCGGGATGGTCGAAGACTATTACTGGATTTCAGATACATTCCACTCCTGTCTTACTTGCAGCGAGTGAACGAGCTACCATTATATGCTTTATATCCTTGTCTTAGCCATGCAACCAAGGATGCTAATGACAGTGGATGAAAAATCTGAAGCCCTTTTCTATTCCCATATGAGTGGGTCAGACTGTTGATGTGGTTGGCCACGTGAGGTAGTCAGAAAGTTGTATCCAGATCTTGACTTGAGCAGTATCATCCCTCTTGCTCCTGAAAGTGGAGCTACCGAAGAAGTCGCATCGACTGCAGACAGTACCGACAACATTAGAAGTTGTTCAAATCACCGATGTTACACTGGAGCAAAGAGATGGAGATGACGACTGGTGATCGGTGTAATTTTTTGCTTTTTTTTTATAATCAAACTATTTTGTAATTGAACTTCGGTCTAATTTTGTAACGAATGAATTTTTTTTTTCTAAGTCCAAACTCTTTCTTTTGTATGTCTGCAAGGTTATAGAGTAACCATTTAATTACCGAACCTCAATCGACAAATCGAACATTCGATAGTAGTTGTAGGATCATCTGTTAGTCGCATATTTATTTGATGTACTTTAAGTATTAGGATAAATAGTAATAAGCCATACCCTCCATCCGACCTTAGTTGGATTAGTACGTCAGGCTATTTGATAATCGGTGGCAAATCGAATATGCTTCGACCGATTGTAGTCTAGTCGATATGATTCCAATGCGATCTTGATCGTATTGGCATAGCATTCCACTTAGTTAAGACTAAGTCGGCATAATCAGCTTTTACAATGGAGAGCCGAAATATGTTTGGTATCGAGGCATAGTCGGTGTTATGGCTTTACAGTGAAAGCCAAAGTATAGTTGAAGTCGGTTTTTACAGTGAAAAACTGAGATGTGTTCTGCACCGAGAGACAGTCGATAGTTTGGATTTTACAGTGAAAGTCGAAATATATTCTATACCGAGATAAAATCGATTCTCTGACTTTTATAATGAAAGTCGAAATATAGTCGGTGCCGAGATAAAGTCGATCTTCTGGCTTTTACAGTGAAAGCTAAAATATATTCTCTATGTCAGTTTTTATAGTGAAAATCAAAATATTGATGTCGATAGGAATTGACCGTCCATCACTTAATAGTTGGCCAAATTTAGTGATTCTGAAATTTAGTATTTTATTGATGGACGTGGGCGATGCAGTATATTGATTTCATCGAGTAGTCGCATTTGGAAGAAAGTCGAGTAGAATAAAACATCCGTCAAGCTTTTATTAACTAATTATTATCGAAACAATGATAGCATCATCATGGGGAGTTTGATTTCTCCGAACATCTTCTTTCGAAAAAGTTATTACGTCATCAAATTGTTATTTTTTTGCCGACTTTTTTTCGAAAGTTGCCCCCCCCAGTTTGGTCATCCAGAGATCATATTAATGGCTCCTGCAATCAGTCGATTGTTGATAATCTCCTCAGGTTGTGGCTAAGATTGTCGATCAGCAGGAGGTTAGGTTGGTTGATCTTTTCGAAATTTTTCGAGGTAGCCTCATCGGATCAAGGCCTCTATCTCATTCTTGAGCTGGATGCATTGTTCGATATCGTGACCATAATCATAATGAGACCGACAGTACTTCCTCCGATCATGATTCCTCGAGGGTGCCTTCATCGGTGGGGGTGCCGTAGGTACTCTACTCCTTCGATCTCCATGAGAATCTGCATACGAAAAGTAGAGAGAGGAGTATAGGAGTCATACCTATCATAGTTCGCTTCGAACTCCGACATCAGGATGAAACTCGCTTATTGAAAGATGGTCGACTTGATTCGGTCAGAGCTCCATCTTTTTTCTATTTCTTCTTCTGACTCTTGCCTTCTGTCTGGCATCGGTCAGAAGTAGTCTCGTCCGCACGAATGTACTTGTATGCATATTTGAGAAGTTCGACATAGGTCTGGGGGAGAGTTTTGTCCAAGAAGTATGCGAATCTGAATCCCCTCAGACCCCTCTTCATGGCTGATATAGCCATATCTTCATTGAGGTCCCTGACCTCAAGTGTGGTCATATTGAAACGGACCACAAAATCTCTTAATGTCTCAGTCTCTTCTTGCTTGATCGAGAAGAGACTTTCGGATGTTTGTGGTAGCCTTCAGCTAGTACTGAAGTGAGCCATGAAAGAATGTTCGAGTTGCTCGAAGGAGTCGATGCTTTCCGACTGAAGTCTGAAATATCAGGCCCGAGCAGCATTCTGAAGAGTTGCCAGAAAGTCGATGCATAAGAGGGCGTCAGTTGCCCCTTGGATCATCATGAGAGCTTTATAGCTCTTCAGGTGGTCGATTGGGTCAGTGGAGCCATCGTATGACTCCACTTGCGGTATCTTGAATCGAGATAGGATCGGCTTATCTACGATGTGCTGAGAGAGAGGCTGGGCAGTGTAGAAGTCGTAGTCACTAGAAGACTTTCGATCTTCCACCTGAAGTCGGGCAAGTCGGTGGTTAATTTTTTTGAACTTGTGTTCATAGTCGTCTAACCGCCGTTGTCAGAAAACTCTAGAGGTGGAACCTCCTGACGAGCTTGAAGGAGAAGCAGAAGGTGTCTGCGGTCGTTTTCCCTTCCTAGCACTGTAGAGATGGGAAGGAGAGGGAGAACACCGTAAGTAGTGGGTTGCACGGTGAGAGTGCCAAGAATGTGGTCGTCCGTCTCGATGAGAGTGTCGAGACGGCCGCTCTGGAGAGGAAGAAGGTGATCACCGTGGAGGACGATGGCTGTGCCTGGAAGGCACTGATTGTGCCACCGGTTGTTCCGCCAGTGGCTATTACTGCTGCTGAGTTTGCTGCTGTTAGAGCTTTTTGATCGCCTCAGTCAAAACATTCATTTGCTGCACAAGTGCAGTGATCTGGACGTCCGTGGTGACCACGGGATGTGAAGAACTAGGCTCTGCTACCGGATGTAGGGGAGGAAGATCTTCCCGACGGGAAGAGTGCCTCGCCGAACTGGTTGAAAGTTGGCTCTGGTTGAAGAACTACAGATGTCTTGCCCCCCTACCTGGTGCGCCAATCTATTGCGGCCAACCAGTGCCAGCTTAAGGGTAAGGCCACCAAAGCAAGGGCTTTAGGCCCCAATTTGTTTTAGGCCCCCAAGCCCCCTCCCTCTGCCATCCATCTGCACTACATCCAGCCATCAACCTACGGGCACGAGAAGATGAACGGTACTGGAGACAAAGATGGAGACGGCGAGACAGGAGACGACGAGCGGGAGCGACGAGACAGGAGTGGGTGAGGAGGCCTCGAGGTGGAGAAGAGCGGTTGCCCGTTGGGGCCGTGGGTGAAGAAGTTGGCAATTCGGGTAGTGAGGTTGCCGGAGAGCTTGCAGAGGGAGGCCTTAAAGCAAGTGAGGGCGACACCAATGAGAAGGCCATCAGAGGCACTGATGGTACCACCATCGATAGAGAGGATGCAGATCCGTCCCACCATCCGACGGTAACGATCTGACTTGAGGGGCATCTCCTGGTCTCCGACGGCGGACATTCCACGCTTAAGGGATATCTCCAGTGGGGTAGAGTTTCAGGCTTCCGTCGGCACTGCGGTGGGGGGTTTTCCGGCTTCCGATGTCTGAGCGACGATAAGAAAGGTGGAAGGTCAGAGTCTTCATGCATCGGTTTGTTTCTTTTATTTTTTTTCCTTTCCTGAGTCACGACACATGAGGCAATTGGGACTGGCAATAGCATGATCGAAGAAATAATGCTGCATTGTTATTTTTTTTTATAAAAAGAAGGTTCAACTTGAATCGTGCTATGGATTCCCTTCACTTTTAACAGCACCTTTTATAACAATCATGATAAATCTTTACTATTATAGATGGAGGCCACTTATCCCTGCTTCAGCATACTACACACCTTTTGTTCAGGTTCAAAGTTTGGCTGGGTTACTCAGATTAATATTCTTTTCTAACGATTTTTATACCTTTTGGATCTACTGTATTATTCATAGTTGTTGTTTCTTTTATTTTCTTTTTACTTTTTGAACTTAGTCCTCTCCGTTTACTAATGCAAATATTTGTATTGGGGCTATGTTCAGATGTTTTGTACACAGTATATATTTCTAAATAAACTCCTATAGCCGTGTATAAAAAAGGCTTCATATTAGATATAATATGAAGGGTAAACAGAAATATATGAAGGCTAATTCTTGTACTAAAATTATATCATTTTTTAGAGTGGTACAATATATATATTTATTATTTTCTTCTTCTACTAAATGATAAAAAAATTTACACAATAATATATTTGATCTAACTCTTAAATCATTGTCACAAATACATTGAAAAAGTCATATTGAAAGTGTTAAAGCAATAAGATTTCAAGCTCCACAAATAAGAGATGTTTTATTAAAATTAGTAAAAATTAGTAAAAATTCTAAAACTAAAAGTAAAGCTAATTGCTTAGCAACATATGAGTTTGAAAATTTTGAGTTTTTGTTGGATATGGCTATTTGGTATGATATATTATTTACTGTTAACTTAGTAAAAAATTACAATCAAAAAATATGCATATTGATGTTGCTATAGAACAACTAAAAAGTCTTCTTTCTATTTTTGAAAAATATAGAGAATATAGATTTGCATCTACTATGATTTTTTTTAAAGAAATTATATTTGAAATAAAAATAGAACCTAAATTTTATGATAAATGTATCATTTATAGAAAGAAATAATTTGATGAGAATATTTACAATGAAATAATAAAATCTCTTGAAGAAATATTTAAAATTAATGATTTCTTATATATAGTAGATCAAGCAATTTTTTCACTCTAAAAAAAATTAGAACAGTTTCAGATATATTGAAAATATATTTAATTTTATATTTAACGATAAAAAATCGAAGTCATTAGACAATGATAGTTTGAAAGAATATTATCTTAATCTTGAATGTTTCTTAAAATATAATAACTACTCTGATATTGATAATTTAGATTTATTTTCAGAGCTAAAAATTTAAAAAAAAATTATACAAGTGGAAGATAACAGTCCAATGAACATACTCAATCATATAAAATGATTCGACTCTTTTTTAAATACATATATTATTTTTAAAATAATATTAATAATTTCAGTAAGTGTTGCTTCGATAGAAAAAAATTTTAAAATTAAAATTAATAAAATCTTTCTTAAGATCAATAATATCTCAAAAAAGATTAAATGGATTAACTATATTATCAATTGAAAAAAAAATATTAGAAGAACTTTATTATAAAAATTTAATTAAAAATTTTGCATCTCAAAAAGTTAGAAAACTAAAATTTCAGTAAAAAATTTACATAAAGTTCAATAAAAAAAGATCATATTTTAGTATTTAGCTTTAGGCCTCCCAATGTGTTGAGCCACCCCTGCGGCCAACTCCTTGTTGCCTGTCATCGGTGATGAGCACCTACAAAACAACGTCCTCACAGATCGGAGTTGTGTCCGACGAAGACCCTCCGATGCTTAAGTCAGAGAGGAAATTAGTGAACAGTAGATTTGAATGTCGAGAGTAGCAGAACTTTGGCTCCGAAGTCTCTTACCGATGTTGTTCATTTATCCTCCTTTTATAGATGATTCTGATGTAACCGTCAAGCACGTGGTCCCGCTTTTTATGGCGCTAAATTATCGGACCATAATTGTAGAATTAGTGGGTTGTTAATTCTCACTAATTGCCATGATACGTAGTCGATAACCTTTAATAACGGTTATAGTATGTTGAGCAGATTGACCGACTATATGTCAGTAGAACGTCCGAGTAACCATCGGCTAGTAACTTTGATATGCCGATGGTCTTAGGTCGGAGGTTGATCAAGTCGTTTGCTTGTTGATCGATAGTTGCCGACTGTAGGTCGATCAACCATTTGTGAGTACGTGCAATATGTTCGATTGGCCGATGTAGAGTCGGAGTCGGTGAAATACATTCAGTCGATATTCGATCATAGAGTCGGAGTCGACCGTCGTAGAGTCGGAGTCAACCGTCGTAGAGTTAGAGTCGGCATTCGGTTGATTTGTCCCAATAATAGTGAATATAGTGATGATTATAATAATGATATGGTGAAGATAGCAAGACGATAACAGTGGCAGATAAATATGATGATAGTGGTGATGAAAGTTGCTTGGATGGCACCATAAAAGCATGACTTTTCTTTTGTCTTTTTAAAAAATATTTTTTTTATTTTTATAAAATAATATAATAAAATATTTAAAATAAACAGATAAAATAATAATATAAAATATATTTTTATTTTTATTTTAAAATATAAAAGAAATAAAAATGATGTGACACTGGTTTAAATTTTTTTTCCCTCTTTACTTCAACGAAGAGAGGCTAGAAAGTCGAGGAGGCTCCGGTGTATGTTTTGTCGGGGTACAGCGAATTCAAACCCCATGGGACCCGCGGATCTTTCTCCAAGCGCGCAAATCACGACATGGTTCCCAGGGATGTATTTATTGGTTTAATTCATCCGATTTATTCAAAAAAAATCCTACGTGGCGGATTACTATTGGACCACGTCCACCTCCGCTGACCCCTGGAGAGCAAGAAAATGTACGTAGGATGGTACAAACGGGTCGGAAATAATAATGTAATACGAAGGCAGGACTACGGTTGGGCAACAGAATCGAAGGGGCTTGTTCGCAAGTGGCATATTCGCATAGAGTGCTCCCTCTCTCCCTCTCCCTCTCTTCGTCTCGCAATCTTAATGACCATGTACCCCTTGCAGTGGAATACCCTTTGCCACCTTTTGTTCCTATAATGCATTCAGCGAAGCCAACACGAGAAGGATAAGGTGATAACCGCGATACAGGAGCTTGTAGAAATACCTAGCAGGGGCGCTTTTATTGGTTCGGACTTCAGACACTTTGTCTAGTTGCCACCTACAGCCTTTTTTTTTTTTAAATGAACTGGAAGGATGGAGAGATCTCAAGAAAATAAATTATCTAATCCAAAACGTCATATTGAACAAAACGAGCAAAATGATCTGGAGGAAAAGAGGAATATATAGCAATAATCAAATTTGTGTGTCGTCCAGTAAATCAGTATGCAGAGAAGTTTGCCGCTCTGAATATAAGGTGCACCTCAAAATACTGTAGCTGGCCGGGATGCAGTGGGCTGCCTGTGGAAGCTTCTGACATCCATTTGATAACAACAGCAGAGTCCCCTCCTAGAATGATCTTAGTTATTACAATGTGTAATTCATGAATATTGGTTAATATACAATCTTTCCATACAAACCTAAACTTGGATAGTGGAACAGATGCAGCAGAAGAACTCTGGAGCCAGCAATAGGACCTGAACAGGATGATTTCTTGCCAAAAAACTAGCACAAATTAACCTTGTAGAAAAGAGATATCGAAATGAACTTAAATATACCAGGGGGAAGGGTTACCTAACGAACCTCCGTATCCTATGGTTGAGATGAACGGGTGCCGTCGAATAGTTGTAGTCACCTATGGTGTTTACTTCGCTCAGTGACTTTTGATAGAAGTTGTCATCCGTTCCAATTGTTTCTTTACCGAAACAAACGACATGAATGCCACCTCCGGCAAAAGCATTAAGACATATATATCCAACTTTCAAGTATTTAGGGGTTGTTTGGCTGAGTGCATCCAAGCCTCAAATACCATATCTTAGTTATAGACGGAATGCAGGTTTTTGGTTGCCAAATGCAAGCAATTTAGTTGCATCCTAAAACGCTTTTGCTGCATCCAGAGATGCAGATAAAAATGGCCACACCCCAAAATGTATGCTCTAGATGTAGCCTTGAGGGGCTAAAATCACCCCTATTTTTTTTTTTTGCTTCTCTAATAATCATGTGAGAATGATAGTGCTATTATTTTAGTAATAAAAAAATTTATTATAATATTATCGTGATTCTCATCACAATAGTTATAACATAATAATTGTTTCATAACATCATATAATAATATATATATATATATATATATATATATATCAATATAATATTATTATAGTATAAAGATATTTTTATATAATACTCATCACATTGAACATCAAATACAGAAATTACTGTTTTCCAGTTTTCAAATGCAATCAAGTCAAACAGACACTAACAAATACAATTGCAACATTTCTAAATGTCGACGTATAATAATGCAGGCATCTAAAAATGGTGGCTAGCAGACAACCTCTAAGTTGTTATGACCAAATAATATGTGTTGAGTCGACGCATGAAATAGGAGTCACTAGAATACTGAGGATCTGAATGATATGATTGAACATAACTACATGAAATATAACGCCGAACCTGTATCTGGTGAGTCGGTCGATAGGCCAGCTAACATCTGTAATATTAATCATTTAGTTAAATCAAGGGATTGGCATTAAGATAGAGCATAAAATGAGTGTCTTCAATATAAAACTTCAATGAGAGTGCCAACTGCTCACTTAGTAAAGTCCCCAAAAAATGCATGTTTTAAAATAATAATATATTTATTATGTTACAAGAGTTGCATCAAATGAAAATGGGAAAGCACAGATGATACCTATGCTAATGTATATATAGCCAAAATTACCTTCCTATCATCTTCCACCTCAACAATTTCTCCTCCACTTTTGTAAAAATTGCAGTCCTTTGTTCTACATGTGCAGCTAGTGGATTACTAAATCTTATATCACTACTAAAAGTGAGACAGACCACAGTATATGTGAATGTATTTTAATTTCTAAATTATCCTCACACAAAATCAGATACCAAGTGCATTTGCATCCATCCAAAGGTATTTAGCTTGAACATAAGGAACAGGATTAGCTATAGCTCCAGTAAAGAGAGCAAATCTGACATTTTCTTCAAATGCTAGAATCATTAGAAAAGGATCGCCATCGACATAGTTGATAACTTTAAAAAAAACAACAAAGCAGGTCCAGGGATTCATGGAAAATGAATAACTTCAAGGCCTAACCAAAATTAAAATGAAATTGACCTGCCATGATTACAACTCAAATTCTTTTCACAAGACCATTAGTTATTTCATGCACTGTACGTTCCAACGAGAAAGAAAAAGACCGATATGGTCCTCAATTAAGCAGCATGAAGAATGATTAAGGACCATTAAGAACATGTTTCAAGATTTCCTCAGAAAAGAAAAACTGCATGAAAGATTTCTCTCATTCAGTAAACTGATCAGAGTCATGGAATATTCCAAGCTTACACATAAAACATACTCTGAACAAGATTAAGACCATCGATCCAGAAAGGTAGTCGCAACATTTAACATCATCTTTCATGCTTTTGAAAAGACAATCAAAACAATCACAAAACTCCATAATTCAGTTTCTCCACTTTCATGCTTTCAGTCCTCATCATCGATCCTGCATCTCAATAAGCCATCAGTCTGCACAAAGAGGAGGTCCTAGCTTTATGGCCAATTTTTTGAGCAAAAATGTCAGCCTTCCTTGGATACTGCATTTGAGTTCCAGATCAAGATAATTTCATTCACTATGAGATAGTTTCATTCCAAGGTCCGACTATAATGCAATGATGGTGTCAAATGGGCTGTCAAAGGTGATCGGAACATATAAGAGCTGCATGGAACCGAGCCTTCTAAAGTGCTATCATGCTTCACAGGGATATAAGAATTGGCCATTGGATATGAGATGGAGGCAGGCCTGATCATTCCAGAGACCTCTCTTGACACAAATGGGTTCTTTGGTGACAAGTAAGAGCAAGGCCATGGTGGAATAAGATTGGAAGCTGGAAAAGCTGGTGGCGAAGTTACTACCGGGCTAGGTATGCTTCTGTTTGGTTCAACCTCAATGCCAGGAGAGTCATCAATTACAATTACATCGCTGTTGGGAGCTTGAGCAGAAGAAATAGGTTTTTGGTGATGGTGGGATGCAGCCATTCTCTTTATGCTACATGGCAAAGGATTATGGAGTTTCTTTGCTCTCTTCTGCTGACACTTCATTGAACCAAGCCCCACAAAGCCACTTATCTGCTGCTTAGTTTTTGATGAAGCCTTGCTGCGCATTGTAGAGCCACTTGAAACCTGATGTTGTTGGCATGAGAAGCTAACCTTGCTTGAGCCACAATTGGTAGAAGTAAATCCAGGAGGTAGAGATTTCACTTTTGAGGCAAAGTCTGTATCACAAGGGAGAATTGTATGATGCTCGGCCAACTCTTCTGTTTTCACAATTAGATCCTTACCCATCAGCCTCAGCAGTGGATTGGAAGAGGCCTGGCCCTGAGCCTGAGAATATGGACTTGGTGGCCTAGAATCAATACCTGGTGGGATTTTAGAAGCAAGATCTGAAGGAGTTTTTGTTAAAATGGATTCAGTTGGCGACTCCAGGATGGGGGCAGACATTTCACCTGCTCTCAAACTATGAAAAGCACTGGAAGACAAGATGACCGGTCTAATGCACGGGTTGGATACAACCTGCTTTACTTTTGAAGGAAACACTGAGTTAGTCATGATACTTTGTCTTAAGAGCTGAAGAGATTCTTGTGAAAGACTTTCCCTGTGAAAGCAGCAGCAAGGTTGATCATCTGACAATTTTTCAGGTTCCTGTGCCACTGCAATTGCTTTAACTTTTTGATCCCTTTTCTCTTCCTTCATTCCTTCAGTTCCTCTAATGTTTACTATGGATGGCAATTCTGAGTTATTTGAGAAGCTTGAGCTTAAATTATCTTGGTCAGCATTATGTCTTACAAATTGTTCTTTGTTGGCATCTTCTGACTGGGAAACTTCAGGAGAACGGAGAGAGATGTTTGAGGAAGTTGAAGGAGAAGCAGATGCTTCTACACCACCATGCAAATTATGATCTTGACTTGATGTCATCCTCATGGAGGTTGCCGATGAATTCTTTTGAGGAGATTCAGGAACCATATCCACATGGCCAATCAAACAAGTAGAAGACCCTTTAATGGAAGTCTTTGTTTGGTCTTCTAATTGCATAACTCTGAACAAATTTCCCTCTTCACCCACCTTTTCAATGTTCTTATTAATGATTTTGTTACTGGCAACATCATGACAAAGCATGACTTGCTCATCAATCAATCCACTTTCTACAGGTGCTTCAGATCCACAGACAGATTCTAGGTGTTCTTGTCCGGATGGCCATGGGTCTAATTCGGGACTGGAAGCTGGTGTCAAACATTGAATAATTAGATTTTCACTGCCACCATGTTCATCCACAGCTTTATCCATGGAATGATCATTTGTAATATCTTCACAGTCCAAGGGCTCATGCTGCATATCTGAAGCTTCAACATCAAAACTGTAACAGTCAGCTCCCATATGCAACTTCGTTTTAGTAGACTCCTGCTTAGCCATTGTACAGAAGGCATCTCGTTCTCGTTCAGATCCTGGGACACTGGAGATTGGTATAGTCTCAGAGAAATTGGGCAAGTCAGCATTGCTTGTTTCATTAGCTCTTGGAGAGTATTCAAAGCCAACATATTCAGGAGAAGCATGCAGTCCTTTGTTGATGCCAGATGGTAACTTTTCTCTCTGTTTACCATTGCTTAATATGGATCTTTGCTTACTGAACTTCCTGATAGTCGATCTTTTCTCTCTCTCATCACCTTTGCTCACTTCCAAAGAGGATGATTTTCCCAGCAAAACATTATTCTTTGGCATTAATCTTTTTTTGGTTTTAAGTGAGGGATGACAACTTCCATAAGGTATTATAGCAATGTCAGAAGAACTATCAGTCTTATGTATGGTGCTCAAGTTTATCTCTTCTCTTTGGCTTCTTGGAGAAGAAACAAAATTCCTGGATGATCTTGTCAGTTTCAGCATAAGAGCACTTTCTGAAGAAATGTTTTGAGGGGATAATCCAGAATTCGAATCAAGAGGTTTTGGAGGCCTTGTCTTCCCATTGTAAGTGGCATGGACAGAATTAGATAGAACATCCACTCTCTTGGTCTTTGTAGAAGACAGCAAGTCCTCAGATGACCTAGAGAGTTTCAGAATATGGCTTTTAACAACAGAAGAGTCAGCTGGATTTGACTGATTACCTTCTACTAAAGTGTCCATAGTGCTAGGCACAGTGCTTTCCATGCTTTTATCATAGCCTTTCTTGTCGAGTTTTCTAGAGGGGCCCGAGCGCTTAGAGCATACCCACTGCCTTAAAGTTCCAGGACCATGACCCTTGACTTGGTCTTGAGCATTAAGTATGCATGATAGGGATTCTTCCTTCTCTTCATAAGTGCTTGAATGACAATCTCCAATTTGTGTCACTTGAGTCTGATTAGAAAAAGGGAAGGAGAAGGGATACACATACTATCACATCTCATATCATGCTACAAGAGTGAACTTCCATGACAGCTCAAACTAACAAGTAAAACTATGCTGAGGTGCAGAAAAGAAAGATACAAAAAAAAAAAAAAAAAAAGATAAATGCAGCATGATGCTCAAACAAGAATTCGTTGTTTATCACTTAACTTCATAAGAAGTATTCAAATAAAAATGAACATTATGAGTGCAAAATGATACCAGAGTTTTGAAAGGCTAGAACCTCTCAAAACTGCACAAAGTTGAATAGAAAGCATAAGCAAGGTGCATGATATGATGATCATGAGAATATTGTAACAATATTGAGACTGCAATGCGGGGCCAAGCAGTCCTATTTATGGGTTACTAGCTAATGGTCAGATCAATATCAGCCAAAAAAAAAGAAAGAAAGAAAGAAAGAAAGAAAGAAAAGAAAGACTATGGTGGTTACTTCATGCTTCAGACAACATATGTTGAATTGGAAATACAAATTTTGAAACTTCTGACAGACCTAGTGTAAGTTTGTAACACTATACAAAATAAAAGCAAGACAAACATATATTCAAGTATTAGTAGCTTATGCTCAAGATGGTAGATTAAATCAAAGTTCTCCAGAGGACCACATTCTCCTGATTTCAGGAGATCAAACAGCTACCACATATTGATTCATCATGAGTTCAACTAAAGCATAAGGCTTCTATGTTCGCTCAGATTTGGCAGCATATTGCTCTAATATGCACTTAAAAGGAAAAATTAGTGCGGCGTACCTTCTCTTTAAACAGCTCTAATGAATGTAGTCTTTTGTTCCGTTGACTAATTTCTGCACACTTTGAGTACTTTGATTTCAGACACTTTTTCTTGCTAATCAAAGAACTCCTGCCTGCTTTAATGCCTTTCACATGCTTCCTCAGCTTAAAATCCTCCCTTGGTACATCATTGAACTTAGATAGAATTCGAAGCTTCGTCCCATTTGAATCAACATAAACAGCCCCTTCATTTACATCATTTATAGTACCTGACATTGACAGCTTTGATCTTTTGACTTCAGTGCCCACCTCCCTGGTTGGTGCCACCAAAGTTAAATCTGTAGCCCAGTTTGTGCCATTTCTTCTGTCAAGGTCTTCAATGGTGCAGTGAGGTGCGGTAGTGTAGATATCCACCATCAGCCTTTTCTTCCTTGGTTTCGCTCTGAGTTTCGAGAGTTCGGTCATGCGCCGCATAGTTTTAAAATCCTCAGACAGGCACTGATCGATGTGAGCATTCAAAGTGGTGTTGGATGTGGATGTGAACGTCTTACAAACAGGGCAGACCTTTGAAGCCATGGTATCTGAAACAGTGCTAGAAGTGGATACTATGTCTTCTCCCTGGATGGTCTCGGAAGTGCTGCTCAACTTTACTATTAACTTGCACTTATTCTCTGATGATTCATGTCTGACATCAAGCTTTTCCGGCAATAAAGGAGGCTCCCCAACCTCTAATGCTAATGATCCACCTGAGGCACATTTAGTTACATGTACTGTGCAAGGAAGCTCACTGATCTTACCTGAGATTCTCTCAATCTGATCATGACCCGTAATGGTGGAGATAGGTTCAGCTTCGACACCAATCAGTTCATCACCTGAATGGATTTTGTGATCGATCTTCGGTTTCATAGACTTTGAGGATAAGTTTTGAGCTCGATTTGAGCACTCTATAGCCAATTGATCTGGTGGCAGGCACAATTCATGCATGATGATATTGGGCTCCTCATCATCATCTCGACCAACATCTTTAGTTTCAAGTGGTTTGACCTCTGCTGAGATTTGTTCACTGTATGAGCATGCAATTTGTTGCTGGGATTCTGCTCCTCTTCTGCAGAATTGGGCTCTTACCAAATCAGGCGATTCAAAAGGTGGCAATATATCTTTGACACCACACTCCAAGCAAAGCTGCAAAAATTTGCAAGGAAACGGCCAATTCTTCGTGACATCTTTGCTCCGCAAATTGAGAACATAATCTCTGCAAGACAAACCACAATCTCTTCATTTACAAAGTTACATAGCTAATAACTAATTAAACCCCAATGTCGAAACCTCACATCCCATCTTCCCATTCAACGAAAGATTACATTAAAAAGTATATTCATCACTCTCTTTTTTCTCTTCAGAAATTTTCAGCAAACTTTTCTAATGAATTATTTAAAACCTTATCACATGTAAACTTCCATTATTGGAAAACACAAATAAACCACGGAACTGAACATATATCGATCGCATGATGGATAGGCCCACCAAATTAGTCACACCATTAAGAAGGAAGCATACTTTTCAACACCTGATATTTAAATAGAAATGAATGGAGAATCAGAACCATAAACAAAGCACAGAGGCATCTGAAGAAGAAGCGAAGGATTCATGAAAAATTCAAGCAACCACTTCTCCATGCTTCCAATCTCAAAGGAGAAGACATGAAATCATCATGATAGACATCAACAATTCGACTTAGACGAATCTATGAAATGGGAGCAAAAACATTTGGAAAGCTCAAAATCAAACAATTTTTTTCCCCCTTTGCAAGGGGTCGCCACCAGAAGATTCTTCTGATTGAACCCAAGGAAAAGGTTCTCGCAAGGACTTCCTCAAAACCCATGAACAAAATGAAGATGAAAACCCTGAAAGCACAAACCCACATAAAATTTAGCCCCACATCCCACAAATTTGCCAGAGATGAACCAAGATATGAGGAAACAAAGACATCTTAAGTCTTCCACAAGGACAACAACCCAGCCTCTGAAGTGATTGAACCTACTTATAAGATTCTCTCATGGAAGGAAGACTACATGACATGACAAAGGCTTTTTGTGTGGTAAGAGAACAGCTTACCTTATGGAAAAATGAGGGGGCTGGGTCTCAGCAAGGCCTGCTGGATCTGCGGACTCTTGGAAGGCAGGCTCATCAGAATCCCTCTCATCACCTTTCAATGCCGAAGCCTTGCAGGGAACTAAGGGGTCTGAAGAGTTTTCTACAGATGACATCTGAAGAAGGCCTTCTCTATTTTCCTAATGCTCAGAATTGCAGCAGTACAAGTGCTTTACTGCAACCGGGCCTGCTCTTATGCTTAGCCTCCAGCACAACCAAGGATTTTTAGCTCTGAAGCAACAGCCGTCTACAAAACAAAACAAAACAAGCTAGCTGAGAGAGCACCAAACCCCCCGTACAGCAAAAGAGGCACCCTTTCTTTTCCTCACCTCACCTGATTTGATGCCTGCAAGATATAAGAAAACTAGAAATTAGATTATATACAATAAGAAAAACAGATAATTCTGGGAAGAATAATAAGATGGAAAAACATGGAGGGTCGCTTCAAGAACATCATTTTATGTAGCCGCAAGACAGAGAGAGACTTGAGGACTCGGAAAGCCATGGAATCAGATCGGACTCCTTTCAAGCTGAAAGCCATGAAAGCAAAGGAGTGTTATTTTATGTGGTGAAAAAGGTGAAGGAATCCATGGGAGAAGATAGAGCTTTGAAGTAACCGATCAGAGAAAGGAAAACAACCAATCCAAAATATCAGGAGAAATAAATCAGACAGAGGGAAGGAAAATTTGGAGCAGCCAAATAAATGCCATCACATGAAATATTGGTTATATGAAAAAGGAAAATAATAATAAAAAAAAAAATACAGAACTGAGTGGAGTGAACAAGAGATTGGGGAAAGAAAAAGACGACAAGCCCATAAACCACAAGCAAACCATGAGGCAAACTCACCGACCGGTCTGTTAGGAAAGAGGCTAAAAGTTTTTTAACATGGGATGCACAAAGAAGTAGAGGCAGAACAGAAAGAATAAAGAAGGGGAAAGAGGCGATGGTATCACAAAAAGATTTAGATGTCGAACTTTATTTTGATGGCTTCTTACCAGAAGTTCATAGAGAGAAGAAGAGGGGTGACACTGAGGAGCCGTACGTACAGATGATATTAGAACACATGGGCATAATCATAAGCAAATCTACAAGAGATCCATCCTAGATTCCCTCTTAGAAGGTACTAAGACGCCATAAAACTCCTGGATCCAAGAGAAAGGTGGATGATAATAAAGGAGAGTAGAGGAAGAGAGAACTCAGAGAACGGGAGAATCCATCACGACATGACTACCGCTATTTTATGATGCAATATCACAACAGATTTTTTTTTTTTTTTTTTTCTCAAAGAAAGAAAACCCAGGTTCTGAACGAGGGGTGTGAAAGACTCGCTATTTTTCTTCTAAAAATAAAAAACAAAAAAGAAATGAAAGGAAAGGAAAAACGACCCAAGAAGAACAAGTATATTAAAAACCTCTGTTCCTAATCTTACCCCCCTCATGTACTACAACTGGTCTGCAAAACAGAGCAGACGCTCAAAAATAGCAGATGAGATTTTAATGTCCCTTCAGGTGCTGAAAGGAGAATAGAAGAAAGAACATGGAGATTCACAAATGGGGAGAGAGAGAGAGAGAGAGCAACAGTTGGGGAAAAGAAAACACCACCCACTCACACAATGTTAAGGCATTCAGGTTGTCCATCCAAAAGCAGGACGTAGTACACGGAACAGTAACCCAAAAGGGGGGGGAGAGAGAGAAGGAGAGAGAGAGAGAGGGGGGGGAGGCGAAGGGGCTTTCAGAGGTAGCTGTCCTATACCATACGTAGTGTGTCAGCTTTTCTGTTTTTTTTCCTTGTTTTTTCTCTTTTGCTTCTCAGCTTTATTTTTTTGGTATCATGTATTAATTGCGAGGGTGTGTATCCATAGTCCTACCTTTCAGTTAAACGATGCTCATATTTTATCAAAAAAAAAAAAAAGAGACTATGCTCGTACCTTTCCACTGGTCATTTTGATTGGCTAAAATACTCCTGATGTGAGTAATAACGACATGTTCGAAATTGGACTTGATACAGTAATAAATTGGAACGTCCGTTTATCTCAGCCAGATATAAAAATTCAGAGAAGTTTTTTAAGCGAGATTAGGAGTAATCCACTTCACTGCCATATAATATATAAATTAAAATATTAAAAATAATTTGGAAATAAATATTATAGAAGATGTTAAAGTTAAAATTTGTTCATTAGTTAAAATTTTATTTCTCATCAAAAAATAATCAATATTTTTGGTTAGAGGAGTTTTTAATATAAAGAACTAGAAAAAATCTCCAGCTCTATTTTCAACTGAAAAGCAGCCTCCAAATAAATTTTATGTAAAAATATCTATCCATTCCAAACATAAATTAAAAGCAACTACCTATTTTAGCTGAAATTATCTTTAAATCTTTTAAAATACCGTAGTATTACATTATCATATTACAGTATTCCTTTACAATAAGGTAGTATTACACTATATTAGTGTAGTATTTCTTTATAATAATATAGTATTATTTTATTATATTATATTAGTGTAGTATTTCTTTATAATAAGATAATTATATATTATATTAGTGTAGTATTCTTTTATAATAATATAGTATTGCTTTATTGTATCATATTAATGTAGTATTCCTTTACAATAAGGTAATATTACATTATCATAGTGTAGTATTTTTTTATTATAGTATTACTTTACAATAATGCAGTGTTGCTTTATAATAGTATAGTATAACTTTATAATAGTGTAGTATTACTTTATAATAATGTAATGTTGCTTTTATTATATAACGATATTATTTTATAATGATATAATATTATTTTATAATAGTTAGTATTGCTTTATAACTGTAAGGACAATTGGATCATTTCATCCTATTTGGATAATTATTTTTAAATTATATTTCAAATTAAAAAAAAAATTATTTGAAATTTAAGTGAATAGCTACTTTTAAGTTTAAATTTCATTAGGTATTTCTCATTAGTTTTTCTTTTTAATATGAGTTAAACTAGCAAAGATAGCTCTCCAAATATCATAGTGAGGGTAGAATTTGAATCCAATTGTTTCGTATAAAATAGCTTTATTGATTTCATAAATTAATATTTTTTTATTAAACATATTTTGATTTTTTGAGATATATCAAATTGTAGCATATATATATATATATATATATATATATATATATATCAATAAAAATTAATATTTTGGTTGACATGAGCAACACGACTAGTGTTTAGGATAAAAGAATGATTCGATTTTTAAATAATTTGATGCAACAGAACAAAAAGCAAAAATATGTTAGTCCAAATAGTTAGGACATAGATGGATCACAACTTAAAATGTAAAACAAAAAGAAAAATAGTTGTTAGCAAGAGGGATGAATTTTCATTTAATCTCATTTCATTAGTCATAACCTGAACTCTTAGAATTTCATGGTTTATGGTATCAAGATATCTTATTTAGGATGAATAGATTGGTTGTCTGTATCACTCGGCTGGTTATTTTCATACATATAGTTTTGTGAGAGACATCTTTATAAATAACTAGCTTTGCAAGATTTGTAAAAAAGCAAGGACCAATAAGATGAGAAAGAAGTACCATATCAATATCAAAAATATATATTGTTTACTAATAAATAATACTATAGATACGTAGATAGCTTGTCCACTATTATATACAAATTTAAGTGGGCACGTTTGTTCCCTTTATGATTGGATTACTTGGGAATTATTTGTCACGTCCCAAATTCAAGACATACATGACCATACTACCGAGAGAACCACTCTCGATAAACATAAAGCCTGTCAATTATAGTCAACTAAAATCCATCATAAATAAGATATAAAAAAAAATTAATTCTATCATTCATTAAATAATTAAACAAAGATTACTTCAAAGTATCTAAATCCAAAATCAAATATCAAATCTATCTCAAAATTCATAATAATTAACTATAAGTTCATGATCATCCGATCAACTAAGTTTCAGTTACAAAATTTTTAAACTTGCTATGCAAACCCTTAAACTTAGATCCTTCATCATTTCTAAAATTATTTCTCTATAAAAGAAAAAAATAAAGTAGTACGAGCAACACCAGCTCAATAAGTAAAATCTACACTTGCTTATTAGATTAAACCTATATTTTTATAAAATAATGTAATATTTAAAAAATAATAGATATTATAAAAATAAAATATTTTATAGGATAAATGATAAAATGATTTATAAAGATAATCATGCATACATAAATTATGGACCTTTTGTAAACATGATTTATAAGTCATTCTTGCCATGTATTTATATCATAGTTTAAAATTTTACTTACAGATATTCGTGTTATAGTTATTTTATATCCATGATAGGGCTAACATTTTTAATTGATAAAGTTCTAATTTTGTATGCCAACTTACCCTACGGTAAAGTCTGTGTTCTTATGAATGCTAACTCCTTTTGTCGACCTTTTTATAAGGATTCGTTTATAGCTATATGAAAATTTTTGAAATCTTTATATCTTTTTCTTAAAAGATATATATATATGTAGATAGAAAAATAATAAAATTAATGCTTCATAAATATATCATTTTTATAAAATATATTCATAGAATCACTTGTCACAATAAAATATATTTTTTTATATCTCATATGCTGATCTTTATTTTATGAAAAATATGATTTCATCAGCAATAGATCATTTAATAAAAAATATGATAATTTAAAAATAAATAAAGAGTGTAAGATCCGTTTATCTCATTCGTTCTAGATCTTTAGGCTTAATTAGAAGAATCAGATAATTCTATTTAAAATATTAAATTATAATCAATTTTTATTTGATAAATTCGATAAAATTAATTAATAATAAAAGATGACGGTTAACTAGATGATCAGTCCGATAGATCACACAAGTACCAAAGTGGTTCGGTGTCATCCTAAAGTACATGTCTTTCTAGAGAGACAGTGAAGAGAGAGTTTTTGTATCTCTAAAAGAGAAAATCATAATCAAGATCGTCAAGAATCATTTCAGGATGATTTAATAGGTGTTAATAATAATCAAATTTTATAAATATCTGATAAGGATGGATTGAGATGGACATACTGTATGGATATCGAAATGATTTTGGATCTCTTTGAAAAGACTATCTCAAGTTCATAATGAAATTCTTGGATCAAATAGAGAGAGAAAAAAAAAGTAGAGAGAAATCCTATAAAGAAGGAGAGCGACACAAGAGAGAAAATCCTTCTATCTATTTTTTTTTTTATGGCCATTTTAAGATCCATACTGCTGGTTGATCGGATCATGTTATCACATCATCTATTTATATCCTACTCTTTTACTTCTAAACTGTGGAATTTCTTTGCATTCATCTCAATGTCCCTCGCCTTAAGATGGATCTCAAAGACCTATTGTACTAAACAGAGAACATGCTCATTTCTCCATGGATCTGCGGCCATCTATTTTTATATTTATTGTTATCTTTGTTTGGTGGTGCTGGTAAGAAAGGAATGCTCGTATCTTGCTCAGCCGCTGCTTCTCTATTTCTATTATTGCTTTTAAAATTTTTCGTCATCTCAATGTTAGGTCTTTTCTTTGTGATCAAAAGGTACTTCCAGATTTTGGCAAGATTTGGGAGATGATTAAAAGTATCACACTATCACTAGGTCCACTGCCTCCATAATACGTCATGATCCTTTTGGTGTTTTGATTCATTTGCTACTTTTACTTCCATTGGTGACTCTGAAACTTGGCATTTGTTAATTTGGTTTTCTATCTGGCATGCTTTGACTAAAGTTCTCTTCTGCATCTGCTATTTGTTTTTTATTTCTAATTTCTCCCATTGCCTCTGCTTCTCTCTGGTGCAATTACCCATTGGTTTTTGCTACCATGCTTGTGCTATTTGCTTTTCTTTTTATCATCTTTTGATCCTGCATCTTTATTTGTGTGCATTTCTTTTGCTTCTTTTCATCATTGGTATAGTTTTTTCTTTTTAATAATATTGGGTGTATGTCTGGTCAGGACACCACCTTTCAAAATCTTTTCAGTACCATGAGATGCAACAGGAAGAAAAAAGAAATAAAACAAAAAAAAAACAATAAAAATACGTGGATCAGCCACAAAAGGGCTCGCCTCCACGGGACATGCAAACTTCACTATGAAAAAAAAAAATTTACAAGAGGAGACCTCACCCTCAACCCTTGTACACCCAATTCTCTCTCACCTGAAGTTCCCCTCACAAAAGCTCTCTCTCTCTTGAAGACCCCCTGAACCCTTGAAGTGCCTGGCGACTACTGTCCAGGAGCCTCCTGCTCCTTCTCTCTCAGCGCTCTCACCTCTCTCTCTCTTCTCGGGTTCGTACGGGCTTCGTACGGCGCAAATCTGAATCCACTGCCTCTCTGTTCGTCACAGGAGCCTTTTATAGACCTTAATCACTGCTTAGATCATGATTAGGACTCTTTAATCAACCCAAATCACGTCCCAGACCGTCGGATCAAGACTGGGAGCCTCCCATGCCGTCGGATCGCGCTTCGATCCACAGAATAATGCCGTGGACCACGAGAAATGCGTAGGAAACGCCCACGCGGTCCACAGGCCCCGCTGTGAACCGCCCGGTCCACGGTGGACCGGGGCAAAGGGGCCAGCAGGCCGCTGGCCTGGGCCGGCCCGCGCGCCCGCCTGGGCCACCGGGCCTGGGTCGTGCGTCCCGTGCGGGCCTCGGTCGCGCGTCCCGCGCACCGCCACCTGCGGCCGCGCCGCTGCCGCCCGCCGCCGGTAGCCGGCGGTCCTCCGCTGCCTCGATTCTCGTACCGACTTTAAAAGCTCGTATCTCCTCCATCCGAGCTCCGTTTTAGGTGATCTTGGTCTCGTTGGACTCCGTTTTTCACCGTGAACCTCGATGTGGGCTCAATGTGGGCTGAATCTCGAGGCGTCAAATCTTAACAATCTCCATCTCGACTTGATATTCGGCCTCCTCCAAACTCCGAGAGCTTCTGGATCTTCTCGCCCCCATGCCCTGGGGCAATCGCTTGCTGATCATGAATGGGCAAACATGGGAGTCGAGCCAGGCTGCTCGATTCCATCTCCGTCGTATGCTGTGCTCCTCCTGACCTGAGACTTGCTCGGGGCATCATCCTGCGGCAATAGGAATCTCACCTTGCGACGTCGCCTCTCGTCCTCCTGAGTCTCCTGTCTCGTGCCCGATCTACCTCCTGGAGCTCCACCTCGCTCTGGGCTCCACCTGGCTCCCGAAGCTCCACCTCGTACTGGGCTCCCCGCCAGATAATAATGTCCTCTGCTCCTCTTCTTCCCCTCCAGCACAATTCAATCGCCGCGTAGCACCCTCAGGATTCCTCCACCAGCTACCATTCTGTAGCCTCTCGAATCCAGTCTGCTAAGTGAGATAAGATTCTGCCTGAAATCGGGTATGTATCGGACCTCCCCCAATCTCCTCACTGCACCATCATGTGTCCTCCAGCTGACCGTCCCAATACCTCTGATCGCACAGCTTGATCCATCCGGCAGATATACAGTGCCCTCACTGTTCTCCAGAGAGTCAAGCTGCTCCTTTCTGCAACATACATGATAGGGGCATGCAGAATCTAATATCCACTGCTGGGAAGAAGTAGATACCTCATCAGATATCTTCAGGACATCTCCATCTGAATCGCTGCCGGCCGTCGCTACAGCAACCATCGTCCGATTTTTAAGTTGAGGGCAATCTCTGGCTAGATGCCCCAACTCCTCACACCGGTACTGGTTTTGCTCAAGTCCCTCCTGGACTTGGACCGTCCTCGTTGCGATCTCCTGTCCTTCCGTCTACCGCCTCCTGCTCCTCCAGAAGTCACCAAAGCTGAGCTACCGCCACCTGAGCTCGAAGTTGGGTTCAGCCTCCTGAGAACCTCATTCTGGAGTATCGCCGCGGTGACCTCGTCCATCCTGATAGTGCTCTTCCCCACTAGAAGAGCAGTCACCAAGGACTCGTACGAAGGAGGAAGCGACGCCAGCAAAACCAGCGCCCTGGTCTTCTCCTTAATATTCTCACCAACACTGAGAAGGTCGGTGAGGATCTTCTGGAAGTGGCTGAGATGCTCCTGCACGCTCTGTCCCTCAGTCATCCGCAGTTGGTAAAACTGCCTCCAAAGGAAAAGAATGTTGGTGAGAGATTTCGCCATGTACAACTCTTCGAGCTTCGACTACAGCACCGTCGGGGAAGTCTCGCTCAGCACATGGATCACCACCTCATCCGCCAGGTATATGCGGATGGTACTCACCGCCTGCATCTGTAGCCGTTTCCAATCTCGCACCTCTATGGTGGTCGACTTCTCATCGCATAAGAGAGAATCGATTAACCCCTGTTGGATGAGCACGTCCTTCACCCTTGCCTGCCACAAGGAGAAATTGCTCTTACCATCGAACTTGTTGATCTCCATCTTGATTGTTCCTGTTTTCTCCATCTTCAGTCTTGCTCACCACCACTGCAATCTGCGTCTTTGTACCGCCTTGCTCTGATACCACTTGTTGGGTGTATGTCTGGCCAGGACACCATCTCCCAAGATCTTTTTAGTACCACGCGATGCAACAGGAAGAAAGAAGAAACAAAATAAAAGAAAAACAATCAAAATACGTGGATCAGCCACAAAAGGGCTCGCCTCCACGGGGCATGCAAACTTCACTATGAAAAAAAAAATTTTACAAGAGGAGATCTCACCCTCAACCCTTATACACCCAATTTTCTCTCACATGAAGTTCCCTTCACAAAAGCTCTCTCTCTCTTGAAGACCCCTCTGAACCCCTGAAGTGCCTGGCGACCACTGTCCAGGAGCCTCCTGCTCCTTCTCTCTCAGCGCTCTCGCCTCTCTCTCTCTTCTCGGGTTCATACGGGCTTCATACGACACAAATCCAAATCCACTGCCTCTCTGTTCGTCACAGGAGCCTTTTATAGACCTTAATCACTACTTAGATCATGATTAGGACTCCTTAATCAACCCAAATCACGTCCCAGACCGTCGGATCAAGACCGGGAGCCACTCATGCCGTCGGATCGCGCTCCGGTCCAAGGAATAGTACCGTGGACCGTGAGAAACATGTGGGAAATGCCCACGTGGTCCACAGGCCCCGCCGTGGACCACCCGGTCCACGGTGGATCGGGGCAAAGGGGCCAGCAGGCCGCTGGCCTAGGCCGGCCCACGCCTGCGCGCGCCTGGGCCGCGCGCCCAGCTGGGCCGCGCACCCGCCTGGGCCGCCGGGCCTGGGTCGCGCATCCCGCGCACTGCCGCCTGCGGCCGCGCCGCTGCCGCCCGCCGCCGGTCGCCGGCGGTCCTCCGCCACCTTGTTTCTCGTGCCGACTTTAAAAGATCGTATCTCCTCTATCCGAGCTCCGTTTCAGGTGATCTTGGTCTCGTTGGACTCCATTTTTCATCGCGAACCTCACTGTGGGCTCAATGTGGACTGAATCTCGAGGCATCAAATCCTAACAATCTTCACCTCGACTCGATATTCGGCCTCCTCCAAACTCCGAGAGCTTCTGGATCTCCTCGCCCCCATGCCCTGGGGCAATCGCCTGCTGATCATGAATGGGCAAATATGAGAGTCGAGCCAGGCTGCTCGATCCCATCTCCGTTGTATGCTGTGCTCCTCTTGACCTGAGATCTGCTCGGGGCATCATCCTGCGGCAACAGGAATCTCACTTTGCGACGTCGCCTCTCGTCCTCCCGAGTCTCCTGTCTTGTGCCCGATCCACCTCTTGGAGCTCCACCTCGCTCTGGGCTCCACCTGGCTTCCGAAGCTCCACCTCGTACTGGGATCCCCGCCAGATAATAATATCCTCTGCTCCCCTTCTTCCCCTCCAGTACAATCCTATCGCCGCGTAGCACCCTCAGGATTCCTCCACCAGCTACCATCCTGTAGCCTCTCGAATCCAGTCTGCTAAGTGAGATAAGATTCTGCCTGAAATCGGGTATGTATCGGACCTCCCCCAATCTCCTCACTGCACCGTCATGTGTCCTCCAGCTGACCGTCTCAATGCCTCTGATCGTACAGCTCGATCCATCCGGCAGATATACAGTGCCCTCACTGTTCTCCAGAGAGTCAAGCTGCTCCTTTCTGCAACATACATGATAGGGGCATGCAGAATCTAATATCCACTGCTGGAAAGAAGTAGATACCTTATCAGATATCTCCAGGACATCTCCATCTGAATCGCTGCCGGCCGTCGCTACAGCAGCCACCGTCCGATTTTTAAGTTGAGGGCAATCTCTGGCTAGATGCCCCAACTCCTCACACCGGTAACATCTGGTTTTGCTCAAGTCCCTCCTGGACTTGGACCGCCCTCGTTGCGATCTCCTGTCGCTCCGTCTACCACCTCCTGCTCCTCCAGAAGCCACCAAAACTGAGCTACCGCCACCTGAGCTCGAAGCTGGGTTCTCCCTCCTGAGAACCTCGTTCTGGAGTATCGCCGCGGTGACCTCGTCCATCTTGATAGTGCTCTTCCCCACTAGAAGAGCAGTCACCAAGGACTCGTACGAAGGTGGAAGCGACGCCAGCAAAACCAGCGCCCTGATCTTCTCCTCAACGTTCTCACCAACACTGAGAAGATCGGTGAGGATCTTCTGGAAGTGGCTGAGATGCTTCTGCACGCTCTGTCCCTCAGTCATCCGCAGTTGGTAAAACTGCCTCCAAAGAAAAAAAGTGTTGGTGAGAGATTTCGCCATGTACAACTCCTCGAGCTTCGACCACAGCACCGTCGGAGAAGTCTCGCTCAGCACATGGATCACCACCTCATCCGCCAGGTAAATGTGGATGGTACTCACCGCCTGCATCTGTAACCGTTTCCAATCCCGCACCTCCATGGTGGTCGGCTTCTCATCGAACAAGAGAGCATCGATCAACCCCTGTTGGATGAGCATGTCCTTCACCCTTGCCTGCCACAAGGAGAAATTGCTCTTACCATCGAACTTGTTGATCTCCATCTTGATTGTTCCTGTTTTCTCCATCTTCAGTCTTGCTCACCACCACTGCAATCTGTATCTTTGTACCGCCTTGCTCTGATACCACTTGTTGGGTGTATGTCTGGCCAGGACACCACCTCTCAAGATCTTTTCAGTACCACACGATGCAACAGGAAGAAAGAAGAAACAAAACAAAAGAAAAATAATCAAAATACGTGAATCAGCCACAAAAGGGCTCGCCTCCACGGGGCATGCAAACTTCACTATGAAAAAGAAAATTTTACAAGAGGAGACCTCACCCTCAACCCTCGTACACCCAATTCTCTCTGACCTAAAGTTCCCCTCACAAAAGCTCTCTCTCTCTTGAAGACCCCCTGAACCCCTGAAGTGCCTAGCGACCACTGTCCAAGAGCCTCCTGCTCCTTCTCTCTCAGCGCTCTCGCCTCTCTCTCTCTTCTCGGGTTCGTACGAGCTTCGTACGGCGCAAATCCGAATCCACTGTCTCTCTGTTCGTCACAGGAGCCTTTTATAGACCTTAATCACTACTTAGATCATAATTAGAACTCCTTAATCAACCCAAATCACGTCCCAGACCGTCGGATCAAGACCGGGAGCCACCCATGCCGTTGGATCGCGCTCCGATCCACGAAATAGTATCATAGACCGCGAGAAATGCGTGAGAAACGCCCATGCGGTCCACAGGCCCCGCCGTGGACCGCCCGGTCCACGGTGGACCGAGGCAAAGGGGCCAGCAGGCCGCTGGCCTGGGCCGGCCCGCGCCTGCGCGCGCCTGGGCAGCGCGCCTGCCTGGGCCGCGCGCCCGCCTGGGCCGCCGGGCCTGGGTCGCACGTCCCACGCGCCGCCGCCTGCGGCCGCGCCGCCGGTCGCCGGCGGTCTTCCGCCGTCTCGATTCTCGTACCGACTTTAAAAGCTTGTATCTCCTCCATCCGAGCTCTGTTTCAGGTGATCTTGGTCTCATTGGACTCCGTTTTTCGCCGCGAACCTCGCTATGGGCTCAATGTGGACTGAATCTCGAGGCGTCAAATCCTAACAAATAAAAAATAATGGTTAACAAAAAATTTTCTCATCAATCTCCGTTATTTAAAAAATAAAAATTTAATAAAATAAAAATCTAATAATCTTCTACTATCTCATGGACTGCATCCGTAAATTTCATCTATTGGATAAGGATGTAATGTGAGGTAAACTAAATTCATAAAAATAAAATAAATTTATAATAAAATAATTAAGATGTACAAGATATGAATAAAAAAAATGATTAGAAGTAGAATTTTCATATTTTTATTTTATGTTAAAAATTTTATTGAATTTGATGTCAGATCTATAAAATTTTATTAATTTTATTGAGATATTAAAATTAAAATTTGAATTATTATATTTTTAATTTAAATTATTATCTAATTATTTTGCTGTGAAGTATTGATACCGTGATAAGATATTTTGTATGTTTATGAAAATTTTTTTTTATGAATATATGATGGTTATCATAATTTTTGATTCACAATATTAGATTAGAAGTATGATAATTTTGTTGTTCAAAGAAAGAAAGAAAGGGAAGAAAGAAAGAAAGAAAGAAAGGAAGGAGGAGGGAGGAAGGAAGGAAATAAAGAAAAACGGCGCACATGAACAAAGAAAATTGGACGAGGGCCAAAAAGGCGGCATTCCTTGCTTTATATGCTTGCCTACTCAAATGCAGCCATTGCAGAAAGGTCTCTCTCCCCTCTCAGTGACCGCCGACGGTGAGGTCTGGGCGTGGGGCCGGAACGAGGAGAGTCACCTCGGAAGGGGCGACTGCCGGTCCAAGGTCCCTCCTTTGACCCATTTTCAGCTTGATTTCGCCCCTTTTAGGGAATGCCAAATTCTTAAACTATGTTGCGATGATTTTTGGGCGCTGCCTTTCTGCTTCTTGGTCGAGATTTGGTTTCCCTCTCTCATTGCAGTTTGATGACGCTGGTTTGGAATCACTCCATCTATTGTGCGAGGTTTCTTTTTGTGACCTTTTCTATTGTCATAATTAAGAATTATTTCGGGCAATGCCTTTGATTTCTTGAATTTCTTTTGTAATTATTTGATCTGCAGCTTTTCTGTGATCTTGATTTTTTTTTTTTTTTTTTTGAAAATAGGTTTTGAAGTTCCAATTAGTGATCACGGCACAAATTTGGGTGGCTTGCTTGGAAGGTGGTCTTGATTCTATGGCCCGTCATGTGGTTGTGGATTCTTGTACCTGTTCAAGTTGTTGACAATTTGGTGCCTTTGGAATTTCTGGTAATACCCTTCGTTGCTACCTTTTCTATGAGTCATGATTCTTGCAAGGTGGGTTTTGGGGTACCTATTGAAGTTTGCAGGGTTTTTCTTGGGCTCTATGTATTATGTGTTGAACATCCAGCCTTTCGATGTACCTTTATTATTGAGCTGATTGATGCCTTGGTTTATTCCAGAAAATCTATATTAGGATATTTGTCTCTTGAAGTATAGGACATTTTCTTTGTTTTGCAAAATTAACAGTTACTGTTGAAAATAAGTTTCTCAGTTCTTCAAGTATTGCCCTAGAGTTTTAGGGTCTAAGAGTGTTGAATGAGTTTTTGCAGAAAACTAGTTTGTGTTCCTGATAAAAATTCACATTGAGTTGTTGACAAGTATTTCATTGATTTGTTACTGACGTGTTGCTTCTATGAGGCTAGATATATGAATCTATCCTTGTTTACATTTTGGGCTAAGGTTTCTGTTATATATATATATTGCTCCAAAAATTACTCTTTCCTTGTTTATCTCCCGTGACAGTTTGGAATTCTGATTCGGGTGAATCTCTATTTTGAGGAGATTGATTTTTTCTTTAAATAGGAGGCCGCGGCATCCTTCTTCATTGTGCGGATTCGAGTGTGCGGAAGAGATTCTAGGGTTTTTTGTGCGATTTGGTTTTCTCCCCCTGGTGTTCCTGTGCGGGCCTGTTTCCTGCTTTTCTCCCGCTTGTGCTCTTGTGCGGGTTTGCTCTCTGGCCTTTCTCCCGCTTGTGCTCTTGTGCGGGTTTGCTCCCTGGTTTTCTCCTGCTTGTGCTCTTGTGCTGGTTTGCTCTTTGGTTTTCTCCCGCTTGTGCTCTTGTGCGGGTTGCTTCCTGGCTTTCTCCCATTGGTGTTCTGTTGGTAGTCTACCTGTCTTCTTCCTTCTCGGTTTCATGGATGCCCTGTGCTGCTTCGGTTGGTAAGGAGGTATTCATCTTGATTTTTTGCCGAGGATTGAGAAATGTATCTTCACCTCAGGTATTATTTTACCTTGATCTATTGCCGAGGCTAAGATTGGTAGATCCGATTGGATCTTGGTTGCCTTCTATTCGATACTCTGTTGCCTTCTTGTTGGTTTCGGATTAAGATATTTTATACTTCATATTGTACATATTTTTCGGGACGGATTTATAGTAGATTGCTCCTCCTCCCCGTGGATGTAGGCCTCTTATGCCGAACCACGTAAATCTTGGTTTCTTTATCTTTGTTTATTTATGCCTGCAATGTGTTTGGTGAATTGTCTCAAAGAGATTAGATTTTAGATCAAAAGTCTAGGTCGATCCAATCCGGTGCGCGTAAACTCAACAATTGGTATCAGAGCTCTTGGATGACTGGTGACAAGAAACAAAGTTTTTTAATAGCTAATGATCCGACGTTTGTCTCTCACTTCACCACCATCAGGCATGAAGTGGCCGTCTTTAATGACACGGGAGATTTTTCACTATGGAAGGTAAGGATGAAATATTTGTTGGTTAAAGAAGATGTTGCAAAAGCCCTTAAGGGTATGGATTCAATCCCGGGAGATAATGAAGCTGCTAAAGAAGAAATTAACGAGAGAGCCCTAGGAACCTTGTTTTCAGGTTTAAGTGATAAAGTCCTACGCAATGTTGTGGAACTAGATACAGCCAAAAGTGTATGGAAAAAACTAGACAGTTTATATATGGCAAAATTCCTGACTAATAGATTATATTTGAGGGAAAAATTACACACATTTCGTATAACAGAAGGAACTTCACTTAAGGATCACTTGGATGAGTATACTAAGCTCCTGCTTGATCTAGTAAATGTTGGTGTCGATGTAGATGAAGAAGATAAGGCTTTGATTCTAATTTACTCTTTGCCTAAGTCCTTTGAGCATATTACCACTATCATGCTTTATGGAAGAGAAACAATAAGTCTTGAAGAAGTAGAAGCTACTTTGTTATCCAATGAACTTAGATTAAAAGTACAGCTTCAGCATCAAGCTCAGACTCCAGCTCAAGGTCTTACTGTTAGAGGTAGAGATGAACAGAAAAAAGGGGGAAGGGTAGAAGTAAGTCCAAAAATAGATCAAAGTCTAGGCCCAAAAGATCAAGTATTTGTCACTATTGCAAAAAGCCAGGCCACTGGAAATCTGAATGTAGACTTCTACAATCCAAAAGGAAAAAGGAACAAAAGGATAAAGGAACAATCTCTGATATAGCATCAATTGCAGTTTCTTCGAAGTCATAGCAGTATATCAGATGATGCAGTATTTACAGCTGTCTGCAGTGTTAGTCATGCTGACACTTGAATCGTGGATTCTGGAGCATCCTTCCACATGACACCTCACAAGGAATGGTTCTCTTCCTTTAGATTTTGTGAAGGTGGTACTGTTCTTCTTGGAGATGATGGTATCTGTAATATAGAAGGTATTGGAACGATACAAATTAAATCAAATTCAAATACCATGGTGATATTGGATGATGTCAGATATGTTCCTAAATTAAAAAAGAACCTTCTTTCAATACATGCCTTTGACAGAGCAGGATATGAGAGCAGATGGGGTAGAGGATCTATAACTATCAATAAAGGGGTATTAACTTTATTGAGAGGTAAATTAAGTGGCACCCTTTACTACGTGGATGGCAGTACAGTTATTGGTCAGGCATCAGCAGTACAATCTTCTCTTGAGCAGTTGACACATTTATGGCACTAGAGACTAGGACACATTTCAGACAGAGGTCTATAGGAGCTGAGCAGACGTGGTCTGCTGAGTGGTCAGAAGATTGGTGCACTTGGATTCTGTGAGCACTGTATATTTGGAAAACAACACAGAGTCAGCTTCACTACAGGCGTGTATAGGACAACTGGTATATTAGACTATATTCATTCTAACCTATGGGGACCTGCACCAATTACATCCAAGGGTGGATCAAGATATATATTTACTTTCATTGATGATTACTCCCGAAAAGTCTGGATATACACCATTAAAAATAAGAGTGATGTATTTGAAACATTCAAATGGTGGAAGTCTATGATCGAGAGGCAAACTGAAAGGAAAGTGAAAACTTTTCGGACTGATAATGGTTTAGAATTTTGTTCTACAGAATTTGATGACTTTGCAAGTCAGAAGGCATTATTAGACATAGAACAACAGTGGGTACACCTCAACAGAATGGTGTGGCAGAACGCATGAACCAGATACTACTAGAGAGAGTCAGATCTATGCTATCTAGTTCAGAATTTAGTAGAGATTTTTGGGCAGAGGCCGCTCACACAGCCTGCTATATTATAAACCGATCTCCAGCATCAGCATTAAGCATGAAGACTCCGGAAGAGATGTGGACAGGAAGACCTGCAGACTATTCAATACTCAGAATCTTTGGGTGTCCAGCTTATGCATATGTAAGAGACGGAAAGTTGAACCCCCGGGCTAAAAAGTGCATATTTATTGGATATGCATATGGGGTAAAGGGCTATAGATTATGGTGCATAGAACCTAGATCTCAAGGATTTTTAGTCAGCAAGGATGTGACATTTCATGAGACAGCCACTGCTTCAAGGCAGCTACAGCCTAATTCTTCTCAAAGTGATCAGGATCGGGGTCAATAGGATAGGACTGTTGTAGATATTGATCAGACTGTTAAATCACAACAGCAGCAGTCAAGTGAAGATACTTACAATGAACAACAACAACAACAGACAGATACACAGATTCAGACTCAGGAGGAGGTGACATTACAAGATCAGGATCAGATTGATAGTATTGCCACTCGAAGATCTAGGCGTCAGATCAGAGCACCTCAAAGGTATGATTTTGAGGATTTTGCTTGTGCTAAGTTAGTCTATTATGCTCTGAGTGTTGCAGACACCATTGGTGATGAGCCGACCACATATCAGGAGGCTATTAGTAGTTCACGGGCTGATAAATGGACCATGGCTATGGTTGAAAAACTACAGTCTCTAGAAAAGAATCAGACTTGGGAGTTAGTTAAATTACCAAAAGGTGAGAAGGCAATTGGCTGCAAATGGATCTTCAAAAGGAAAGAAGGAGCCACTCCTCAAGATTTTAGATATAAGGCCAGGTTGGTAGCAAAGGGATACAGTCAACGGGAGGGTATTGATTACAAGGAGGTATTTTTTCCTGTAATCAAACACTCTTTTATCCGTGTGTTACTTGCTTTTGTTGTTTCTCAAAATTTGGAGCTGGAACAACTAGATGTTAAGACAGTTTTTCTTCACGGTGATTTAGAGGAACAGATCTATATGCAACAACCACCTGGATTTTAGGTTTCAAATAAAGAAGATCATGTATGCTTACTCAAGAGATCATTATATGGTCTCAAGCAGTCTCCAAGACAGTGGTACCGCAAATTTGACAGATTTATGGTCGACCATGGATACAGTAGATCTCCATATGACAGTTGTGTGTATCACCAGCAGCTTTCAGATGGGTCCTTTTGTTATTTATTATTATATGTGGATGATATGTTAATTGCAGCCAAAGACATGTCAATCATCCAGAAACTGAAAGTCGAGCTCAGTACTGCATTTGATATGAAGGACCTTGGACCGGCAAAGAAGATACTTGGGATGGAGATTATTCGTGACAGACAGTCGGATAGATTTTTTCTTACTCAGCATAGTTATATTGAAAAAGTCTTGGACAAATTTGATATGTCTACAGTTAAGCCTGTCACTACCTCCTTTGCCAGTCATTTTAGACTTTCTGCCAGAGACTCTCCTCAGACTGAGGATGAGGAGAGATATATGTCTAGAGTGCCATATGCGAGTGCAGTTGGCAGCATCATGTACGCGATGGTCTGCACTCGACCTGATATTTCACAGGCAGTAAGCGTTGTAAGCAGATACATGGATAAGCTTGGAAAGGCTCACTGGTCAGCTGTGAAATGGATACTTAGATATCTAAAAGGCACTTCTAAATTGGGATTGATATTCACTGTACAGAGTAATTGCATAATTACAGGATTTTGTGATTCAGATTATGCTTGTGACTTGAACAGGAGAAGATCTTTGACTGGATATGTGTTTACTCTTTCTGGATGTGCAGTCAGTTGGAAGGCTACTTTGCAGTCTACAGTTGCTTTATCTACCACTGAAGTAGAATATATGGCATTGACAGAGGCAGCAAAGGAAGCTATTTGGCTAAAAGGGTTGGTACAGGATTTGGATCTCGAACAGGATTATTTAGACATTCATTGTGACAGTCAGAGTGCTTTGCACCTTGCCAGAGACCAGATGTATCACGAACGAACAAAATATGTAGATGTCAGGTATCACTTCATCAGAGATTTGGTAGAGAAAGGTGATGTCAGACTTCAGAAAATATACACTGCCCATAATCCGGCTGACATGTTCACTAAACCAATTCCTGCAATAAAGTTCAGGAATTTCCTGAACTTGATTGGTATAAGCATTTGGTAATGCCCTGCGGGGCTTGTGGTGAGGAGGAGGTTATAAAAGTTTTTTATCCACATTTGATATAAAAGGTACAATATTTGTCGCAAGGAGGAGGATTGTTATATATATATATATTGCTCCAAAAATTACTCTTTCCTTGTTTATCTCCCGTGACAGTTTAGAATTCTAATTCGGGTGAATCTCTATTTTGAGGAGATTGATTTTTTCTTTAAATAGGAGGCCGCGGCATCCTTCTTCATTGTGCGGGTTCGAGTGTGCGGAAGAGATTCTAGGGTTTCTTGTGCGATTTGATTTTCTCCCGCTGGTGTTCCTGTGCGGGCCTGTTTTCTGCTTTTCTCCCGCTTGTGCTCTTGTGCGGGTTTGCTCTCTGGCCTTTCTCCCGCTTGTGCTCTTGTGCGGGTTTGCTCCCTGATTTTCTTCCGCTTGTGCTCTTGTGCTGGTTTGCTCTCTGGTTTTCTCCCGCTTGTGCTCTTGTGTGGGTTGCTTCCTGGCTTTCTCCCGTTGGTGTTCTGTTGGTGGTCTACCTGTCTTCTTCCTTCTCGGTTTCACGGATGCCCTGTGCTGCCTCGGTTGGTAAGGAGGTATTCATCTTGATTTTTTACCGAGGATTGAGAAAGGTATCTTCACCTCAGGTATTATTTTACCTTAATCTATTGCCGAGGCTGAGATTGGTAGATCCGATTGGATCTTGGTTGCCTTCTATTTGATACTCTGTTGCCTTCTTGTTGTTTTCGAATTAAGATATTTTATACCTCATACTGTACCTATTTTTCGGGACGGATTTATAATGGATTGCTCCTCCTTCCCGTGGATGTAGGCCTCTTGTGCCGAACCACGTAAATCTTGGTTTCTTTGTCTTTGTTTATTTATGCCTGCAATGTGTTTGGTGAATTGTCTCAAAGAGATTAGATTTTAGATCAAAAGCCTAGATCGATCCAATCGGGTGCGCATGAACTCAACAGTTTCTATAGTTTTGAAACTGAAGGTAATGAATCAAGTTCCAGATTTAAACTGCGTGGGCTTTCGCAGAAGAAATAACAATTGGCAAAGCCTTCATAGGATAAGAGCTCTTAAGAGAATTCTTAAAAGCTCACCATGATAATAAATCGAATTGTCTTTCCCAATAAAACAAAATTTAAGTTTTTTAGTGCTGCAAATGAGAAAACTTTTCAGCTGGTCAGATTAGAAGAGTTTCCAAGCAAAGAAAACTTAACAACACCGTACAGTTCAGATGGAATGAATGATAGAAAGCAGTTTCAACTAATCAACTCTTTCATTGTCAGCAATGGTGTATTTGTAATATCAAACAAGCTTTCAGTATTGCGAAGGTCAACAAGCCTGTTCTTATGTTTTTGTGAGTTTACCGATGACAAAGACACATGGAACGGACCAGAAAAGTGTGGCAGGGTTGGATCATGTGGGAGTCCAAGCTGCTTTCGCATCTGGTGTAATATCTGCAGCTATTGGGGATGATGGTTCTCTATGGGTATGGGGCTGAACCAAGCATAGCCAACTTGCTCTTGGGAAAGGAGTGACAGAAGCTACCAGGCCTCCAGCATTGAGGCACTTGCAAGGCATGAGATGATAAAGGCGCTAATTGACATTCTAGTTCTATAAGAAATGACCAAAAATTCTTCAGCTGAACTCTGTCAAGAGTATGCACTGTAACTCATGTGATATTAACACTTGTTTGACAGTGCAATTGGAGTTAACTGATATAGGGAACTAATGTAATAAATCATCTGCAACAGAACTTTAAAACACAGAAATATGGACGAGTTGGCAAACCACAAGAAATAGGTTGTCAAAGTGGAATTTTTGCAGTGTTGTAGATGATTTAGCACAACATTGTCAATATCGATTTCTGATCAAGTCTGTGATTTCAAGTTTTGTTGCAGATGATTTATGACATTGGTTCCCCATATCAGTTAACTCTGATGTGCAACTACTGTTAATATCACATAAGTTACAGTGCCAATGCCTTAAGCTTCATGTATCTTTTATTATATTTTATGGTATAGTGAAAGACTTTATGGGAGAAAGGGGGCAGTTATTAGATAAACCACCAACCTCCAAATTCTCACAAGCCTTTGGACAAGTCCACTTCTTTGCTACAAGTAATGGACAAACAAGTTGCAGAAAAAGATTAGAGGAAGAGAAGAATGTGCCCATCATTTTGGAGCCTTGCATCGTATATACTGAACTGAGTTCTCTCAAGAGTTTCTGATGTGGCTTGTGGTTTTGATATTCCCTAGTGCTCTTCAGTGAGTATTCACTCCTTCGATCATCACCTAATTTTGGATGTTTCTGTCAGTTTCAACCAGAATCTTTATAGAAACCATTGCATCCTATCGTCTGTATATTTATGTCCTCTTTTCCTTTCATGCCTTGCATTATCAGTTCATGTGCTTTAAAGGGGAATTGTATTTAGGAAGTTAGCATTTATGGGCTGATTCATGGTGTCACTATTTAACAGGTGTACTGATGAGGGTGTGTATATACTCATTCAAAAGAACAGGAAATGATGAACTTCTAGGGAAATTATTACTCCGGGCTTTTAGATGCTCCCCTAAGTATTGTTTTTGCCGACTTAAGGATGGAAATTATTACTCCTCTCTCTCTCTCTCTCGCACGCACGCACAGAGCAGGCCTTCGTTGCTCTCTAGTTGTGTGTCAGGCTTCATCACATGGAGCTTCAGAAGGAGGAACCTACGTGATCTCATGGGGATGAAACCGGCGCTACCAACTTGGACGCTAGGATTGAGACGATGTTCCTAGGATGGTTGAAGTTGTAAGTAGAGAAAAACTGGTCTGTTTCAGCCGGACTTGTATGTTCAGTTGCTCTCACTTTCAAAGGGAGAGGAGGCTTGGGCATGGGGTGCCGGCCGAAATGGATGACTTAGTTTTGGAAGTTCAATGGATGAGACTGAGACAAGTTCTTGTGGAGTCTTTGGAAGACAACCTAATCTTCTTCTTGTTGCTGAATGATGAAGGTGGCTCATGAGTTCACCCGAGGTTATCTCTCTCTCTCTGAATGATGAAGATGGCTCATGAGTTCACCCCAGGTTATCTCTCTCTCTCTCTGTTTTTTCTCCGATAGAAAGGGAGGCTGTAAGCCACCCAATTTTTGTTAAGGAATGAAGAAAAAAGAATGTAATTAAGTGATCAGCTCTTTTGAGGAGCTGTTTCCAATCGGAGAGCTGCATGACCCACAGTTCACCGCAGCTTATCGGATCAACTATCTATGTTATATCTGAGACTGCAGTCTCATCAGATGAAAGAAAATGTGAAGGGGGGAAAAAGATCTAAAAATAAACAGAAGGATGCAGGATACCATAAAGTGAATGTGCAGATACTGTGGATAACAGTGTTTGCACGAGGGCCGGAAGCAGTCGGTAGCTCTCTTTTCTTTGGAGGCCCAGGGTCACTGACTCACTGTTAAGATGCTCATGTACAGCATTGAGGCCCTGCCACTTTCGCTTGGCTTAATATTTGTGGATTTATTCCGGTCGTTGCGCAGAGCCTTGTGTCCAGCCTTTAAACCTCAATTACGAAATAATTGTGGATCTGAATAAAATGGAGCTATACTTTGGAAGATAATTCCCTTTTCTTTGATTTCAAGAAGTGGGAGCACTAAGTTAAATTTCATTTAATAAAGCTTTAAAGGGAACAACTGGATTATGTCTATCATGTGCATAATTTTTTTTGGTTCTAATTATTTATTTTCATGCAGTTTATCTTGGGAAGATTAAGGAAACTGTTGTTGAGGTAGTCTCTGAAGCATTGTTACACAACCTGATATTAACAATCTTATTCTCTGAAACAAGAGGCGTGATCATTCAAAGCATCATAGAGGCCAAAAAAATGCACCACTTCAAATGAGTGATCACAATCTATGAAACAAGATATATGATCCTAAAGATCAAAATGACCAAAAGAACGCCACCTTCTAATAGCTCCAGATTCTCTGTAGAAGTGAATAATTTCCCCACTCCGCATGATCTTCCATGGTAACAAGAATTAATACAGGAGTCCTTCCCTTCAATGAATTGTGTTTTCAATTCTTCTTCTGGCGGTCTGTTTTTAAGGAGATGGTAATATATTGCAGCAAGTTTATTTAATCTTTGTTCTTTTAAAATCCTAGAAATTCGCCAGGGTGTACGGTTTTGAACGCAAAGTTAAAAGAGGTTGAAGCAAATATTTGTGCCAGATTCTTTTAATGCTAAGGTCAAGGTTTAGCACCTGGAATTGCTTGAAGACTATACATGATAAGAGATTGATTTTAACCGAAAAATAATATGATATGGACGTAGGGAAAGATTTTCTGGGTGAGGGCACTTCCACCACGAAAACTCATGCCACAATATTGATATAAGCTTATAGAGACGAGAGTAAGCCTGTCGAGCAGAGTAACAGTTCGGGTGCACAACAAAATGGTGCCGGAGAATAAGAACTTTCAGAGCCCCTCATGCAAGGTTTAGCTCAATGGATTGTGAGAAAAGTTTAGTGGTTCGAGTACTTTGATGATGAAGGTAAATTATCGGCTTCTGTCTACTTAATTATATGCCTGGTGTAGCTGAAAAAAGATTAGACCATGTCAGCTTTTGCATCTGCTATTCTCTGGGTATGCCTAAACATAAAACCATGAACCCTAGACATGGACGTAAGAAGTTCTTCCTATATGGGTGGTGATGTGTCATCAGATAATATGAATATAAATTTCAGAATATTATAAAATGAAAATATCTATGCCCACAAATACCTCTTATATCGTCAGAATAGATGGTTACCATCCCAAAATTCATATCTTCATGGAATTAAAGCTTTAGGCAAGTTCATATTAAGATCTAGTTTTTGCCTAAGGTTATGTGTAAGCTTAAGCCATATAGTAAACTTGAATACAGGCTAGGTTAGGCCTGATCTAAAGTTTGAAGTTCCTTTGGAGAGGCCTGTTAAAGATGCCTATAAAAAAAAAGCAAGGAATGAAGATGGAGAGAAAAAAAAAAAGAAAGAAAAGAAACAAAAGAGTTGGTGAACGGATCTATGCTTATCATCCTACTACTGTTTACAGCTGAGGTCCCAGAGGTATCCTTCCCGTCAACTGATGGTTGATCGACGCTGGCAACCTGGGCTCTGATATGGGCTTCTCCTCGGGCTCACCGTTCGATGCCATGAACCCTCCTTCAGAAGCTCTGTGATGGTCGTGCAGAAATGAGTAACCCAAAGGGGGCATTGGCATTTGCATGGAAGCCAGGGGGCCAAATCCAGCCATTGCAAGGTTCATTGCCAGGCCTTGGTTTATCCCAAATGAGAAGCTGGAGGTTGGTGCAAGCTGACCACTTCCAGATGTGCAAGCTTTGCCCAATGGCGGTGGCCACTCCAGCCTAGCCAGCCTCTCTTGCATCTGAGCTAGCTCTGGCCTTCTATCAAGGCTCTGAGGTTGGGGTGCTGAGGTCTGTGGTGCATTGAAGGATCCACAACTAGCCTGGCAGTTGTTCCTCGCAGCTGGGACTTCATGGTTGTGCTTTCCCTCATATGTTGTGATCACTGACTTGAGATCATGAGATGCCCTCTCAACATGCTTTCGAACTATGCAACCTGGATTCGTACACTTGTAATAGCTTCTGCATCGCACAAAATAACTCGACTCTTTCAAACACTTATTCCACAACCCCTATGCTTCCCGTCAGTGGAACGAGGACCAAGAATAAAGAATTGAGCAAGGCAATGATCTTATTATTCTTATATTGATTGATTGAGAAGGAGTCATCTATGATGTACCAACTTACCTCGGATTTGGGTTCCCTTTGACCACCTTCTGTCCATATTTGCGCCAGCGGTACCCATCATCAAGGATATCAACCTCACTGGTGGTTTGGACCACAACCCTTGGTTCACGTACTACTTTTGATGATGCACTCATTTCTAATGCTCCAGCATCTAGCTTCCTGAACCAACAAATCCAAGCCAATGAATGCTATGTCACTCAATCTAACATCTAAAAGCTACCATCAAAAGCCAAGAGAAGCTGACCTTCGTTTTGGTTCGATCTCATCTCCCTCACCATCACAACCCTGTGACATACTGCCATGGTTTGCCTGGTCATTCTCCTCTTGATTGTTGGATAAGGCGGAGGAAACATCCATGGCATCCTTGATCTCACAACTGGCGCAGCCCTCTGTGACCAGCATTGAAGTGGATGTGTCACGGAATTCAGCGGCTCGAGAAGGAGATAGTGTTGCCTCGAGGCCATCATTCCTCCCATCATGAGCACTGGTTCCATTTCGAGTGTTCACCTTGGAGTGTTGTTCCCCATGGCAACCGGATTGCAAGCCGCGCTGTTCCGAACCCTCAAGCTGCATGCTTCTGAATGAGTGAGAAAGCCTGGGGTGATTGTGAGCTCCCTTGTAAATTATCTCAGTTATGTGGCCTTCTTGGGAGCGCTCCACTTTCTTTTTCACTGGACAATTTGGATGAGTACATTTGTAATAGCTCCTTGGAAATTCACTACCTTTAACCTGTTTCTGACCATACTTCCTCCAGTTGTATCCATCTTCAGCTGGAGTTCCTACAGCTAGAGATGAGACTTCTCCTTTTGTGTCAACTCCTCCATCCTGTGGGTCATCAGGAGCTGGAGGGTGTTCCCTACCCATGACAGGATAAGTTGTGCTCTGGTGGAGCAGAGTTTTCTCAGTGGTATCTCTCTGGTTGGTTGAATCATATAAGCCATCTTTTCTTAAAAGAGAGTCATGTAAGCCATCCTGAAGTTTGAAATCTTGCTGAGGTTGGCATTGCAAACTTGGTTCAACACCTTTGGTTTGAGCAGGACAATCTGATTGAGCCAGTTCCTTGATATTTGACGAATGCTGGTGATTAGTTTTTGGGTCTGCCTGGAGATAGAATGAATCATTAAACTGATGGATCATGTGATGGAAATAATTGGAAAGTCAACTAAAATCTTTATCAAAAAAAGGCTGCATTTTGACATATCTAGGTATTTCATGAAGAGCAGGCAATAATTTGAGATCCAAATGGGTCCAGGAAAATTCTATTTTTGTTCAGGTATTTAACATGATGGTTTCGCTATAAAAATGATTAAAGAGGAGCATAAAACCAACACCAACTACAAAAGGGTATCTGTTTAGATAATTCGTTCAAGCACATGTTGATGGGAAGAACATAATACAAGCCTGCATATGCTTTCCTTTAACAAAATTCAAACAGGGTCACCATATCATGAGCAATCCTGACTCTAAACACCTCAAACGAACAGAAGGAAAAGGAAGTTAAGATGATCCATGCGAACATTTGGCATACTCCTTTCTGATAGAATACACCAATATTTTCAAAATTTTGCAATCTACTGACAGAACTAAGATGAAATGTACATGTTTTGCCTTTTGAGATACAAGAATGGCCAGAGAAGTTTTGGGGCCTTGTTATTTTGTAGCTTCATCAACTATTTCTCATGTTATATGTACTATCATCAACCACCATCTTTTACAGATAAAAGGGTAAAAGAAAATCTTATAACAACAACACAAAATGATCAAGGCACATTACTTTGTTTTCTGCACATGAAGTATAACGAGAGCTTGATCCAAGCTGAGGCTTGAAGGCAAATAACTGAGGATCCATGTCTTCAACTGTGTGACTATCTCTTTTATCAGGAGTGGTCCAGTCAGACATTGAGCAGTTATTAGTGCATTGTGTGAAAGGAAATTTGCCCCTAGTCGGTGAAGATTCAGCCTGAAAAAGAAAATAACAGAATTTATATGGAAAAACATTGAAAATAAATGGTCTAATCAGGCAGTTATAATGATCAGGTCTACTGGATTCGACAAATGAAATCATGAGTTTTGACTTTAGAAGAATAAATGTGAACTTACAGATTCACACATCAATCCTGGAGAAATATCTAATGCAAAAAAAGAATAGAAACTATGAACTAACATGGATGACTGTAACTAAAATCAAAAGACAAATTAGGTTCATGAGTTAAATTTAATTCTTCCAACAGTGCGAGTTTTGATAATACTGTTTCCATTAAGATTTCTGACGGATGAAAACGTTGGAAGTTGACACAACAAAATACTGATCTATGGTATTTGTTGTTCATTAAATTTGTTTAAAAGTTGAACTCAGGATGTACAGGGTATATGTAGTAATCGAAATTAATTATTTCATGAAAACTGTACCTCTCAAATCCTATGGATATGTAACTTAAGTTTAGTAATATGCACTCCTGCAGAAATCACCCCTCCAGAAAAGAAAAGAAAGAGAAACAAGAACTGTCAGTGGAGTACAACTTTAATCAAGCATATGCATGCCAATGTTCATGTGGATAAAATTTTCATAGCTTGGTAGAAACCTGCTAAATATGTTAGTAAATGCCAAATAATATACTCCAGTAAACAGAATGGTTTCACAATAAGTAGGGAGAGTGATTTTCTTTATAAAAAAAAAAGAAGGAAACCTTGAACAAGGATGATTTTCTACATTTTATTAATGAGCGTATATATATACATTAATATGTTAACATATAATCAAGTAAGCTCTCCATTCTAGAAAATTACTTCAGAAAACTGCAGGGATAGGTTCCACGACTCAAAAAAAAAAAAAAAGAAAAAGAAAAATCAGAACCTAAACATTATAGAGAGGGTGCTAGATTACAACCCGAACTCATCCAAATTAACTATTAACTAAATCTTCTTACATAATATTGCATATATCACAGTCTCAAAGCGAGATTGCCATGAAACCAACTTTACCATAGAATTAGAAAGAAAGACTGGAGAATTCAACAATGCTGCTGGACTAAGACCAGGAGGAATCGTGATATAAAGAGGACAGACATCTGTGGTTGAGGAAGAGAAGATCGCTTGTCTTATCTCAGCTGTATTAAGCCTTAAAGAACTAAAACCAGCTCTTGCTGCTATCCTTTCAGCAAGACCTCCTCGCATGCTTGATTTTTGAACATCCAACGAGCTCAGTTCTGATGAAGAGTCACTTGGGAATTGAATTCTAGTCTCACTCTCTTCATCCTTAGAATTCATAATCACATCCTGCTTGTCGGATGTCGAAACTTTTGCCTGATTTCCATTTTGCATCGAGTCTGAGGACTGAGTACCAAATTCATCAGACTTGAAATCTGAAAGAAATGATCTATGACTGGGAGTCCATGGCATCATCTCTCCAATTACGACAGCATTGTCATCCAATCCAGCCATGATGAGGAACAAATCCTTATCTAAACTCAGTGGAGCAAGTCTTGCTGGATTTACACTGGAAATCAAAAGTAAAATTAATGACACAAGCTACTATCTTCTTCACAAGATACTGTTTGTTAAATCAATAATGAATCGTATCAATTTTCCATGAAGGATGAAGAAATCATTAACCTACTTCAAGTCTTCTTTTTCCAGTTAAGATCAAGCGCGACAAGCTTTCTAGCCGATCCAAGAAGCTCTTCTTTTCCTTTTTGGAGATGATTGTTAAGAGGAAATGATGGAGACGCGCAAGGCCTGAATATTTGAAAATATAAAGGAAGAACAAAATTAAAAATAATTTAAAAAAAAAACAAAATACGCTCAAGAGACGACCAAAGTCTTATTGTCCAAAAGCTACTTAAATGAAATGGAGGTAAAACAAGTCCACCAACCGGGGAATGGAGCAGCATCCAATTGAAACAAATAAACCATAAGCGACCCAAAAAAAAAAAAAAAATCTTTTAAATGTAGACCGTTGTACCAAATGGAGTCAAAAAAAGGAAGAAGATTACCATCCAACAAAAAATAAAAGAAAAACCAGAAACACTTATATAAGTAAACCAAACCAAAACAAAATCAGTTAAAAACCAACTTAGAATAACAAAACCATCAAGAAAACGGAAGAATATAGAATTAAAATAGAAATATATAAAAGCTAAATTAAACAAACATATCACATCGAGGACGGAAGATACCAATGATTGGATATTCTCAGTCCAAGCGAGAAATATAAGAAAATATGAGGAAAGTTAGACAGACAGTGAAACTTATGTCATCGAGTCTTTTCAAATTTTATCAAAGAAAATAGTCCTTCCATACTTTTGCTCTGCAACGGGGGAGAAAGAGAGAGAGAGAGGAAATGGAGGAGGACAGTTTGACCGATTGACCGAGAAATGCGAAGGATTTGTTGGAACTTGGAAGGGCATTGATGAGGAGGTTTTTCTTAACTGACCTCATTTTTCTCACCTTCCTTTTTTTTTTTTCTCTCAATTTTTTAATGATGTCATCATTAATTTTACTTTTTATTTATTTTTTAATTGAAAACAGATTCGAGCTTCATATCCTGCGCGGCTTTGGACGGGGACGGCCGTTGATGACCAATCCAATAGACCAAAGTGTGTGAGGATCTATATGCGCCTTTATTTAGTCTGACTACACTTACATGTTTGAAAAAATTTTAATATTTTTATATATCTTAAAAATCTAAATAAACTTTGAAGACTGTTTTTAGATGAAGTCGTAAATTATTATGAGTGGTATGGTAATGAATTTGAATCGTAGTCCGATGATATTGCGGTATGATCTATTTAACATTGATAGTTAGATGATCGTGATGTTTATGATTGCACTCGATGCAATATAACATTTTATTGATAATGACTTAATAATATCATTGCCCAACGACTATCATTATTATTAAAAAAAGAACCAAATTAGATTTAGAGAAATAATAAAAACTACTTCATGACGGTTTTTTAGGGTTTGTTGCAACAGGATAACCGCTATATTGGAAGCTTGGAAGTTAGCATAGGGTGGGATTAACCAAAGTAAGGGCAGGATTTTTCATTTTTGGCTTGGAGCAAACGAGAATGTTCGGGGTGGGTATTGGTGTCAGCGTTTAGATGATGGTATCGGGGTGCTTTCTGCTATGTACCTTGGGTTAAGAGCTATCTGTCGCATGTCTCCAAGCTCTTCTTCCGACTCAATAGACATGGAATCTGATTTGAAAGTACTCCCATGTCTCTTTTCTTGTCTTGAATAGCTTCAGCATGATTCTTCTGGTCAAAAAGTGTTGTTGGTCAAAAAATTTTCACTTTAACTACGAACAAATCAGCTAATTCATAATTGTTTTTATTATCAAATGGGTATTTTAGAAGTTTCAGGTTAAGTTTCCAGGCCCTTTCGCCCCTTTTAAGATGAGCATTACTGAGCTGGGCTTTATATTTTGGTTGGTGTAACATGATATGGTGCCATATATCCTGACAGCTTAGCTCACACAACTCGTTGCTTGACCAAGTCGGAACACGCTTGTATGTAATGGCACCACACCTGGATAAAAAGCATACCCTGCACCACCACGAAAGAAGCGATGAATGATGGTCCGGATCAAAAACCAAACAAGTGAAGAAGCCAAGAAGACCAACTATTTCTTGTTCTACGTGACACAAACCAAGTACACGAAAGCTGAGAACGGACACTGAAATCCCTGCGCCTTCTAGTGAAACTTACACCAGCTAGAAATCCGGAAGACCAGACAAGCGGCGCGCCTATTGGTGAATCAAAATCAGTAATTATATAACACGTAATAATAGTAGTGCCGTTGCTGTTGGTGCGGATATATATAGCTGTTGTGTCTCCGAACCGATCCCTGCCGACGTGAACATATCAATCAATAGGAGTTTGCCGCATGAGCTTCATTAAGAGTGTCATAAAAGATATTTAAATCTTCCTTAACGGCTTAGATTGGCCTATGATTGTGTGCAGTTAAACTGATATATATATAATGAGCAGGCAATTCTCATGCAATTAGGGGGCACATTAGTCTTATTGGGTAACAAACGTCGACCCTTGTCTATATAGATAGTGTATGGGAGATCTCTAGATATATACTCTCTTGATTCTTTTCTCCTTGGTGCCATTCTTTTTTTTTTTTTCAAGTCTCCACTCTTATCTGAATTGGACAAATTCTGATAAACGAACTTTCTTTTCTTTATTTCTTACTGAAAATAAAATATTTAATAATTGTACTAAACGATCTGCTACTTCAGGATTGAGATATTTAAAGGAGAGCAATCCCCTATCGTGTAGCTCATACCTTTTTTACAAGAATGCTCAAAAAAAAAAAAGAAGAAGAAGAAGAAAGGCCAGAGTTTAAGTGCCACCAAAGATTGCACACCAAAAAGACGTGAGCTCTTAGTAAAAAAGAACATAATATTCTTCGTAAACATTTAATTAGCATTAGTACGAAACAGGAATATCAAAATAATGCAGTGTCAAGTATAACCTTGATAACACCATAAGCACAGAAAATTCACAAAGCTATCAGTTGCCTTTTAAGTATTGATCCTTGCTCTCCAAGCCTTCTTTCCTTCGTATCACTCGAAAGCAATCACGAATGTATAGCCAATAATGAACTAAATCAGGAAAAGGATTTGAGAGAAAGTGACGCAAATATTTTATTCGGAAAACTCAGAAGAAGTACACCGCCCTCGGACCATGAGATCATATGGTCCATAGTGTCTATTGTTTCAGTTTTCAAAATTTATGGTCATGTAATCTATGAGCAGTGTCGGTATGTGTTACGAACAACTTGAAAGCCAAAATATATCACCCTCCTTTAAAGTGGAAATATACGATTGTCTGGTAAATCATACTACATTCTGCAGGCCTTCACATTCATAGCAAAGAGACAGCCCTCTGGCCCAGACACAGTCAGCCGATGATGTACAATCTCCGTAAGTTTGTTAATTTGATTAAGTGCATCTCATTTGGGTAGGAATTAGGCCCCAGCGGCCAACCTCAGTCTACAGATCAGATTAGGGTTTAAATATAGAGGCTTTATGTTTCTTGGACTGGGTTTAAATATATTATTAGTCTTGCTCCACCTGAATGACGTTTAGAATGGAGCCCAAATTTAAGCTCGAAATAGAGTTCAAACTTAAACTCTTATTTATAAACTACTTAGAAAATAGGAATACCATTTTCAATTATGTTATCCATTTGATTTTCTGATAAACATGTTTCTGATTATTAGATGATTGCTAATGTGGAGCTATCGTATTTCATCAAAAAAATGTAAATCTATAATACAAAAGATGAGAAAATTAAGCTTCAATTGGGTTCAGATTAGTCCGAGTTTTAGCTTAAATGTATAATTCAGACTGATCCAATCATATTCGGTCAGATTTAGATTAAAATTTTGTAAAAATTTTTCTGCCCCACCGCCTCCAAAATATATATATATATATATATATATATATATATATATATATATATATATATATATATATATATATATATATATATATATATTTGGAGCCAGGCTTGAATAGGGAAGTGGCCCAGCCTATTTCGAGCCCTACAGCTCATCAACCTTCCTATGAACCAAATTCCTAGGTTGCAACTGCCAGATCTCCTCTTGTCAATCAGATGTCATAGTCTAACAATGAAAGATATGGTGAATACCTGAGAACTATATAATTCCACTACGAAAATACTAATCTCACAGTGATCATGTTGAAGGAATTCGTATGCAGACCTAAACAGGTGTAAGCCATTTCTACCATGACAATCAAAAAAGGTCGGCAATGCCAGCAATCGCGAATCGGCAATGCAACAAAAATGTTGAAGAATATCCAATGTGGAAATAGAGCTCGTTCAAGAATACCATGTAGAGGGGTTACTGTTCGAAGACGGGGGTTAGCATACAGAGATCATAACTGGAGTATCGATCTGAATGACTCGATGATCGTGGCATGGGGACCCCTCGAGAGGGAAGACAAGAATGAAGGGATTGGAGTGAAATATATATATATAGATAGATAGATAGATTCAGGTTAAGAGAGACAGGGCAATTATTTGGAATAGCACGGTAACGGCGTTAAACGACGAATAGAAAACTTTTAAAACCAGACATGATCAGAACGTAATTTATCCTAAATTTTTGATGTACTTGGTTGGCCCATTAGCCTATGCGAAGATGGGCTGGGCCATGTGAGGCCTTATATCCATTGACCTACGTGGCAAAGGAATGAAGGACTATTGCAACAAGCTCATGAAATCTGTTATGTATCCATCCCTTCAATTCCAGCGTTTCTGGAACCAGACTGCGGCCTTGTTAAGCTAGGATACGGTAATTCCAAGTGTTTTTTTGCCCTCCCACGTATTCTCTCCATTTTATTTCAGTTCTGTCAAACAGAGGCTCATTCAGAATAAATCTACCTGAAAGAAAGAGTCGTCTTCGCTGAGACACCAGCTTTCCACCTCTGATAGCTACCGGGCGTAATTGCATTCAAAAATAACGATCTGTAAGGACCTGTTGTTAGGATTTGATCAGGATCATTAGGACTCACTCCATGGAAACATGCTATAAAAGAATCCGACGAGTTGACCATAGAGGTTTTCCTTCCACTTGTCTTCATGGGGTTTTGTTTTATATATGAAAGTAGATCAGTGAATAAAACCCCCGTATAAAGAGATGGCAAATCCTTATCATTTCCCTGTCATTGTGGTGGTGTTTCTTCTAAACTCCATTTTCAAAAAGATCGAGTCTTTGTCTAACAAGGGACCACTTAATTAGAAGGAGGGTCATAGTCTTTGGGGTCCCTCCCCAAATTGCCTAAATAAAAGCGTGTACACATCTCCAATCTAGTCTCCTTGATTCTAAAGTAACCCTCTTCCATCCCCAAGCATTGGATGGCCTTACTTGACTCAAGGAAAAAGTACCACTGTTTTGTCCTTGGCTGGATGCTTCTCGATCATTTTTAGCTCATGTGTATGTCATGATGCGCACATGCACATAGCCACCACCATGGCCGATGGAGGCATCTTGGTCACCCAATACCTAACCTGTTGATAAAAACTATATACACGTCCCCATTTATGAATTGTGGTATAGATAGCGATAGTTTCCCTTCCTATTTCCTTGTCTAAAGTTTACTTTATGGAATAATGCCAATGATAATTATTAGTTTGGTTGCAGTTGTCTATAGATTATGAATCAATTGGGCAGTAAAGTATTCGTTTAATGTTGCGTGCATTAGATGGACTTCTTGGTGAGAGTGTACAGAAAGAATCGCATAAAGAACAATAAATATGCGGCAGCTTCCGGCAGGTGGGCTTTTGTTTGATAATTTTAAAATGCTGGTGCGTGTATACTGAATGCTGTATCTGCTTGCACAATAGAAGAAGAACGGGAACATGAGACCCAATGGATGGCGTTATGATCCTCCAGTTTTATAGTACAAAAAATATTTATTAAATATTCAAGATCTATCCGATGTACTGTGAATATGAGATTAAATCCATTCAAATCTAATCATGAGCATTATGATCAGCTTCAATGGGCTGTCTCTTAATTCACATAGTCTATAAGTCGGATTTGCTCAGATATTATGACAACATAACAACTCATTCAAAAAAACTAGTTGGAAACTATTTTGAGTTCTTTGATCCTATACAACTGTCTAAGATTTATCCAATGCATAGCTGATGTGGTAGACTAAATACGTACCCACACAAATTCTCACGAAATCATTTCTATTCTACATTTTGAGTTCCTTATAAAAACCAAGAACATCAAAACCTGTTTTTCCCAGGATATGTAAAAGAAAAACTATATTTTGCAGCATAAAATGACGGGATTCCAGATTACCTTTGGTTCCTTAATTAGCTCAAAAAAAGGGACAGGTATCAGTTAAAAGAACCGTTTAAACATTCAATACTAACGAGGTCTCAGTAGAATAATAGAAGTAAAAATTTTACTCGCAGATAAAAGTGAACTTTCAAATCCTCTGGACCTTTCAAGGGAACAAACTGCATCATAGATTTTGCAGCCCATCGGTGACTCATACTGTCAGGAAAATGCCTTTTTTTACAAGTAAAGCAATCTAAGTGGTCTGCAATCCAGGATTTCATTTGATTGATTACCTCCTATATATTTAGGCCAAGTCCATCCTTGTTCTGCAAAGAAATACCAAAGTAGAGATGTTCTAAATATTTTAAGTCAGTTGCCAATACAACTTCACCATTTCTTTCAGAAAAAAACTTTCATCACTTCCAAAAAAAAAAAAAAAAAGGACACGCACACATGGCCAAATTTGTGTCTTAGAAAAAGCATCCTTGTGGCAGGCATTCAATTTATCACATACACATACATGATGAACAAGATGGACATATAAGCCACAAAAAACTGTAATTTAACATATATAAGAATAAAAGAAAAGTGTACATGGGACTATGAAGTAATCCAAGATACCTTTCCTTCCTCCCTCTCCCATTGAACAACAAAGGATTTTTCTCTGATTTAGTCTACAAACTTTTCTTTCTCCTAAACATTCTTGTGCTATTTACAGTAATCAAAATGCTGTAATCACATGCTTAAAGACTAATTAAATGACTCTGGAATGGCAGCAACCAACACTCACCATTCCAAATGGAACAAAATTTGTGGCAGCACTATGTCATGCAGGTTTAAGGTGCTCTCTCTCTTGATTCATCAATGATGGTCCTCCCAATGGAAAATCCATCGAGGAAATCACTGTCGGTGTCGATCTGAAGCTCTCTAAACATCGCCATCACCTGAATCATGGTCGGCCTCCGGAGCGGTCGGTCATCCAAGCACTCGCAAGCAATCTTTAGATACTGGTATAGCTCGGCCTCCCCGGACTTGTTCCCCAGCAATTCAGGGTCAAAGATCTCACTACTTCTGTTCTCCTTCACCATCTGCTTAGCCCAACCAACAAGATTGTTGTCACCAAACTCCAATGGGTCTATTGGCTTCTTCCCCGATAGAAGCTCCAAGAGAACCACTCCATAGCTATAGACATCACCCTTGGTGGTGCATCGGAAGCTCTGATAATACTCAGGGGGCACATAGCCTGGTGTTCCTGCAAGGGTGCTTACGCTGAGGTGGGTGTCCAGAGCATTCATAAGTCTTGCCATCCCAAAATCAGACAACCGGGCCTCCAAATTCTCGTCTAACAGAACATTGCTGGACTTCATGTCTCTGTGTATGATGTGAGGAATGCAGCTGTGGTGAAGGAAAGCCAGCCCCCTCGCCGAGCCGATCGCAATCTTCTTCCTCGCTGCCCAATCCAGTCTGGTAGTATCCCCCTTGCCCTTGTCATGAAGAAGAACGTCTAAGCTCCCAAATTTCATGTACTCATAGACTAGAAGCCTCTCGTCGCCGATCTTGCAGTAGCCCAACAGGGGTACGAGGTTCCGGTGCTTGATCTTACCAATGGTCTCCATTTCAGCCATGAATTCCCGGTCCCCCTGGCCTGTGACATGGATCAGCTTCTTGATCGCGACGATGCTCCCATCCCTGAGTCGAGCCTTGTAGACCTCTCCAAACCCACCAGAGCCGATCAAGCTATCAGCACTGAAGCCATTGGTGGCCTCGAGGAGGTGGGCGAATGTTAGCTTCCTCAGAGGCTTCTCGAAGGTGGCCACATTGATGCTGAGAGGCTCGAGAACACCCGACAGCTTCCAGCTTGCAGTCCCGGAGGTCGGGAGGCTTTCGACATAGGAACCTCTCAGCTCCTTGGTCTTTTGGTGCTGCTTCATTTTGTACAGAGCCAGTATGAGTGACAAAATGATGAGCAGAGACAGAGCAATCCCGATCATCATGCTCCCGCCCAACAATCGCCTCCGACCACCCGAATTGGAATGGGGACCACGGTTATCACCGTTAGCCCCGCAAGGGGGCAGAGGGAGCCCACAGAGGCCGGAATTGTTCTCATACCGTGCAGCTGGGAATGTTGTGAGCTGCCCTGATGTTGGGATTGGACCGGTGAGGTTGTTGTTGGAGACATCCAAGTCGCTGAGGAATGTCAGCGTGCCAAGAGCCCCCGGGATGTTACCACTGAGATTGTTGTGGGAGAGGTCGAGTGCTCCGATTATTCGCAGACCTCGGAAGCTCTCCGGTATAATCCCCGTCAGCCGGTTGTGTCCCAAGTTCAGAACCTGGAGATAATCCATGCCCCCCAAGTTCTCCGGTATCGTCCCCGAGAGCAAATTGTAGGAGAGATCAAGGTAGATCATGCTTCCATTGCTCGTGAAAGAGTAGACCGTTGTTCCAGTGTATATCCTTGTAGAGGGACAGGAATGCACCGATGAGAAGTTTGCAAGCCTGTCAGGGCGGATGCTTTCGAACTCGAACAGCGCGCCGGCACCGGGGCAAATGTTCCCACCCTCATTCCTCAAGAATGCGAAGTGTTTGCCGGACACAATGCCAGGGACTATAAGCCCTGTTTGTGAGGCCAGGGCAGGCGGGATGGAGCCAGTTAGTCCATTGCTGTTGAGGTCGAGCCATATGAGACTCTGGCAGCTGCCGAGCTCCGGTGGTATCTCTCCGGAGAGCAAGTTGTCGCCCAATTGGAGGATCGCCAGGTTCTGGAGGTTGCCCATGCCACTGGGGATACTCCCCACGAGGCGGTTGCCGGAGAATGACACCCATATAAGATTCACACACTTGGTGAGAGATGAAGGGATGCTCCCACTGATGATGTTGTAGCTGAGGATTAGTGTCCCCAAGCTCACACTATTTGAACAGAGGTCTTGAGGTATCTCACCGGAGAGATTGTTAGCCCAGATAACCAAGTCGGAGAGATTCGGAAGCGACCATATTTCCGAAGGGATCGGGCCACTCAAGAAATTGAAGCTCAGGTCGATGGTCCGGAGACTAGTACAGTTTCCCAACTCCGGTGGCACCGATCCTCTCAACAAATTGTTGGGCAGCAGGATCCTCTGGAGAGAAGGGAGAGATGAACAGAAACCAGCTGGGATTTCGATATCACCGGCGAACTCATTGGAGCCAAAGTCAACTTCTTCGAGCAATGTACAGTTGGTCAGCGCCAGCAATGGCACCTGACCGGTGATGTTGTTGAAAGGAAGATGGAGACGCTTCAGAGCAGGCAGAGTACCGATCACTTTCTCGACGAAATCACCGGAGAGCTGGTTATTGGCGAGGTCTAGTATCTGAAGAGAAGAGCAGGAGACAAAGGTTGGCGGTAGCCCACCGGTGAGCTTATTCCCGGACAGGTTGAGCTCGACGACAGTCCCACAAATCTGGCCTAGCTCCGGTGGCATTTGCCCTGTAAAACCATTGTTAGCCAGAGATAGGTGCTTCAGATTGGCGAAGTTCCGCCAGAATGTTGGGATTTCATTTACAAAACGATTGCCGGAGAGATCGAGCCTCTCAAGCTGCCAGCAATTCGCCAAGCTCGGCGGCAGGCCGCTGCCGTTTAGGCCATTGTCGGACAAATCGAGCGCCTTGAGTCCACCACAGGTCCCAAATTTGAAGCTTGAGAAATCACCAGAAAGGTTGTTGTTGGAGAGGTCTAATTGCTTCAGCGAGGCCGGCGACTTCGATATGAAGTCCGCCGGAATCTCCCCGGAGATAGTATTGTATGAGAGGTCAAGCACAGTGAGATTAGTGCACGAGGAGACGCCCTTCAGACCCCCGGTGAGCTTGTTGTCGGACAAGTTGAGATAGTTCAGATTGCCGCAGCTCGAAAGCGAGTAGTTGAACAGCCCCTGGTTGGAAATCTGGTTGTGGGACAGATCAAGCACCAGGATGGAAGATCCGAATGGAAAAATGCCGCCAGGGATCAAGTTTCTCGATAGGTTGAGCGAGACCAGGCGCCGGCAAGAGGCCAGGAAGGACCCCGGAATGGTTTCGTTGAAGTGGTTCGACGAAAAGTCCACGGTCTCGAAGCCGCAGGGAAGAGAGGAAGCTCTGCTACTGTAAGAGAGATTGCCGTAGAAGGAATTGCCATGGAGATCGACGTCATGAAGGTCCGGCAACGCCATGAGCTCATCGATGCTGAGCCGGCCAATCAGGCCCATGTTGCTTAGGTTGAGGCCCCGGACCCGGCCGCCGGCCGGCGAGCAGATCACACCAGTCCACGAGCACGGGGCGTCCGAATTCGGATTGTTGGCGCTGCTATTAGCAGTCCAGTTCTGCAAGAAGCCATGGGGATCGAGCTCGACCGACGAAAACTTGAATGAGATCAAAGCGGAGACTTCGTCGGTCGCCGCCATGGAAGAAGGGGAACTACACAAGAGCATCAGTAGGAGGACGAAGAAGGCGAATAGGCTTTCCATGGCTGAAAATAATAAGTGGAAAAGAGCTCAGAAGAAGGGAATAAAAGGCGCTCTTTCACAGCTGCTGCTTTCTTTCTCCTTGGCTACCAAGACTCTCACATCCCGGAGGCCTCCAATGGAAACAGAGAGCTCTGTTGATTCCAAAAAGGAAATTTTTTTTTTATAAACAATCTGATTAGGATGCACCAAAGGATGAAGAGGATCGGATACTTACCAAAGTCTTGATCGACTAGACTCCGAATCTCCGTTGTTGAAGAAGAAAGATCAAATTTTGATACGAGCCCAGTTTTATTGTTTGCCCAAGAAATCAAAATCTACTGACAAAACCCCCGATAAACCAAAATTAAAAAAAAAAAAATCGAATTTTTAGAGGGAAATAGATGGAAAGCCGGCATCTTTGAAGCCACAACAGACCTTTGTGAGCTCTGGGCGGCCATAAAATGAGAATTTTGGAAAGAAACGGGGTGTGGGAACTTTCTAAACCTCTCAAAGAGGGTTTTTGATGGAAGGGTTTGAAGAAGACATGGATTCACAGAGCGTGGATGGAGAAAGACGGGGGAAGAGAGAGAGAGAGAGAGAGAGAGAGGGGAAGGGGAGAAGGTGAGGGAATCCAATAAACCCAGGTGGAAGAAAAGCGAATGGTAGGAATCGAGGGAGGATTTAGTTTTTAATCATGGGGTTTAAGGGGGTTTGTTTGCTTCTTACTTCAATGATCAAAAAGTAAAAAAATGCAGTTTAATTACCATAGATAAAAAATTTTTATTTTTTCAATCGATATCTCAAATACCGAGTCCGGTCAAACTCGGGATTTGATTCTCCCGAGCCCGCCCTTTTGGCCCTCTCTTTCTCGAATATATCCTACGTGCCATTTCACCTCTTTTTTTTCCTTTTTTTCTCATCCTTCACCACGATGAATTTTTAATTGCAAACTTTGTTATTAAGCCCTCACACTATTTAGTATCCGTTGCACCAAAGAACGATCGATTGCACTGTAAATAAATCTTAAAGCACTCCAAACATTTCCATTCTTCCACTCTATGTGGATCTTGAAGCAACCATCGCACGTTCTAATGGTAGATGTGTATGAAGGAAGATAATAAACCCTTCTTTCCAGTGAAAGAAACAATCTTGTTCTTTTGGTGCATCAGTTTCAAATCATAAATCTTATTTTAAGTTAGGACCGATGAGAGAGCATTTTATATTATTATATTCTTTAAGTAGTACAGGGTTGATATATAGATGGATCAGCTTAATATTTTGCAACTGCCATGAAGTTGGAAATTTCTTTGTTGAATTATGGAGAAGGTGGGGGATGCATGACATAAGACTAGATTGTCATTATTATTAGAAGTGTATGATAAGAAACTTTATAGATAAAGGCAACAACCTCGCAAGCAAAAGAGGTGCCACATCTTCTCTCACGGAGAACATCGAACAGTGCGTGGGAAGCTTTGTTATAGCTCTACTTTGGCCTGGGATGCTAAAGGAGAAAAAAAAAAAGCATGAAAGTTCTATCTCGGCTCGTGAACTTGTTTTCACGTACGTGGAATTCCTGTCTCGGTGAGACTCAGACATTTCTCAAATTGGTTCGGTGGTCCCTCTGTGCCTTGTAGGATAATAAAAGATTAAAGGGCATCACTAAATAGATAGTGAATAATAATTAGCCTTGTTAATTATATATAAAGTCCCACAAAATTTCTTCAGCTAAATATGCTGCAACTCTAATTATATTGATCTAATGCTACATTTTCTAAAGTTGATTTTAAAACAAAGCAATTATGAGGCTATACAGACATTATTCTCTAACTATTTTTTTTAAAAAAAATGCAATGAAGAAAACATGAACAATTTAATGCATTATAAATTAAATAGGGCAAACCAATTAGTTTTCTAATTACTCGATAAAATTTTAAAAATAAAAAAAAAAAATCAGTAAATTTCATTTAAAATGCAATGTCAACAAATAAAATACATACACATGAAATCAAGTGGAAAATTATTAAGAGACCACATCCTAGTAATTTCTCATTTGTGTCCCCTATGTTTCTCCATGGTTTCCTTTGAAAAGGTTGCTATAAAAAATGTTTTCTAGAGTTATTCCAGGTGAGCTATTAGAAACTTTGATAAATACCTGCCTTAACCGATAAGCATTGCTTATTGCCTCGGAAAAAAAGACTAGCATGCAATGCTCCACACATAGGTAGAGCTGTGAAGGGATCGGGATTTGGGTTGGACCATGCTGTATCCGCTTCCAAATTTGATAAGAAAAATTGAGCTTAGATGCAGGCTTGGTTCCATGAAAATGAGTACATTTTAGCAGCAATTATGCCTATGGCTAATAGAATACCCTTGTAATAATAGTTTATTTATCTTTTAGCCATAGTTGGGAAACATAGACTAAACAAGGTGGTGAGCCAGATCCTATCAGGTTCAAGTTTGTAACTGGATTGGTTGGATCGGTTTTTACAAATTTTTACTGTTGGACTGCAAAATAGAACCTTGGATCCATGTTGTGATTAGAACCCTCTAAACCACCAAGATATGTATATATCTTATCATTTTTTTTATTGTCATGACTTATTATACCTGTAAAAAATATATCTGTCATTAAATAGCAAGTAGATTTTGATATTCAATAATCAATTCGGTTTTGTAACTTACTATCCAAAACTTAAAAAATTTTTAAATAATTGGATGTCTCATAATATTATTTTGTATTTATGTTGCGATAAAGATTATTCATGTAGAATGTAGAACCATATGATTCATAGAGTGATCTTTAAATTAAAAATTATCAATAGTTATGCTTGTTTTTCCTACATTATATTTTTTATTTTAAATTTTTAATATTCTAAATATAAATCGAAACGAACCAGTTGACTGGGTGGTTGGAACGTTGTCCGGATGACTTGATCCCTTGCTCAGATCACTCTCCAGTTCAAGTTTACTAACTGTGCTTCTTGTAATGGTGTTCTCAAATTTTAGTGACCATTTTAGTCATTACCAATTGTTCATGTTTGGTAGTCCAAAAACCATAACTAATTGCATAATAATTGGGGACCCTTTAGCCATAGTTCAAAAAGATGTCATCAATTGTAAGACAATTAGTAATAATTTAGCAGCACTCAAAAAAGCCATCACTCTTTACAAAATAATTTGTAGCGGTTTAGCAACAATCTTAAAAATCATCACTGATCTTAAGACAATTAGTTAAGGTTTAGCGATGGCTAAATAAATGCTGCTAATTGCAAGAAACTAGTGATATATAGCAATGAACAACAATCTGTTATTTGTTGCAAGATAATCAGTGACGGTTTGACTAACATCCATTTAGAAATCATAACTTATTATAAGATAATTATCAATGATATAATAATAGTTCACAACAAATAGAACTATCAATTTGAGTTGGACCCGTCAGATTGACCCACCCCGTCATGTAAATAGAGCGGATTGGATTGATATTTTAGCAACCCAATTAAAAGCGGATCAAATGACCCATCCTGTTTAGGTCGGCGGATCGGGACGGATTGGGGCGGACTGATCCGTTTCTTTATATATATATATATATATATTTTAAAAGAGATTCTAATATTTTTGAAGAGGTAATTGATGAAGAAGAGGAAGAAGATGAATAATTGAATGATGAGGACCACAATAATGATATGGAGGATAATTTTTTAAAACTTTGATTTATCTCTAAATTAATTTGAAAATTGAAACTTAAAATTTTTGAAGTTTGGATTGTATTAAGTAGTTAGTTTAAGTTGGATAATTTTATTTTATGGCTCTAAGAATTGAGATATGAGATTTTGATAGGTTGATTTGAGCTCAAATTGAATATGAAATTCACTTTATATTACTGTTTATAGATTTTTTTTTTTTTGAATTTTGACAAATTGAACCGTTTAACCCGTGACCCATAGTGGATCGGATCGGATCGGAGTTTTTCTAACCCATCAGTTAAACAGACCAGCTCGCCCGACCCGTTTAGAGGTAGGTCGGGGCGGGTCGGGACGGATCGGTCCGTCTTGACGGTTCTAACAACCAAATATTACTAAAAATATATTTTAATATTTATTACTCAAAGTACATTTTATTGTAGCGAGTGATGTATAATTTCTATTTGAATATGTGTCAATCAAAATGATGATTTTATTTTGAGCAAAAAAAAATCAGGATTCTAGTTCCTTGACATTGTACTTATAACTCTTCATTTGCTATGCTTGTTCAATTTAGTGTTGGACTTCATATTGACTTCATTTCTGGGAGAAGTTTAATGATTTATTGTGGGTACTTAGCTAGGCAAGAGCAATGGATGTAAGTAATTATTATTTTTTCATTATTTAATCATATTGATGCTCCCTCCATGTTTTTAGCTTTGCATTGATTATCTTTTTCCTCAAGAAGACTCCAAGAAAATGCTAGGTGGTCAAGGGGATATGAAATAATTCACTTGTTAGATACTTGCATATACCACCTTATTTATTTTTTAGTAACTCTACAAAGACAATTGGTTTGCCATGTACGCCATGATAAAATTGAGCTTCTTCTACCACTGGCCATTTCTTTCCTTGGTAAGAGTGGATCATGCGAGATAAGCTAAGATACCATATCTCGAGGTTGTACTTCTTCTAATGAATGAACGGGGTGGTCAAGCACATTGTTTTAAAAAGAAAAATAAATTAAATGAAGTACACAAATCTAGCATGCCTTGATAAACCCATTAGTACATGAAATATTTTATAAATTAAATATTTTATAATCAAAGATTTGATTATTAAGCTTGATGTTACTTAATCGAGATACTTTATTATCCTTGGGTTAGACAGCTCATCCTACTATCAGCAACAACCTAATTCAACAAGGAAGTCCAATTGCACAAGATTAATAAAACTAGTTTCCAATCAAATATTGTGCAACGACCAGTCATTTTACATACACCGTTGTAGTGCACAAATTTTTGCATTGAAGCAATGATCCAGACATTGAAAGCAGCTACACCAAATATCGCAATATTGGAAATTTTAGTATACAACCACACCAACAGAACCATGAGATGAATGAATTGATTCAGTACATCAATTTTGTCAGCAATTGTGATGGTGATTATAAATTATATACAACAATCTATATGATACCCAACAACCAAAATTTTATATAAGTAAATAAACAAACACTAACTTTTCGGTTTGATGAACAGTGGCAGTTTTGGGATTAATTGGGAAGAGCGGGGATGAGAAGTTAGGGGACGGGCGGCGATCTTTTGGAGGTGGACACGAATTCCTCGGGAGTGACTCGTGGCTCGAGATGGGCATAAGATTCCTCCACGGGCGACCAAAATTAATCGCTAGAAGGCGACGGAATCCACGGAAATAAACCGCCGATTTTGGGCCGTCCGCTTTCGTCCAAGAGTGCTCGTCTTCTCCCCCACTGGATCCTTGGCCCCTACGGTACACGAGCGGCCCTAATTTGAATTTTTATTATTCCTAAAATACCCTTAACATCATTCCTAATGCCTCATTCGTTTTTGATTGGCCAGCAAAATTATTAGCTACGCTATATGCATCACGTGAACACAACTAATAATAATAGCTGAATCCTATGACCTCTATTGATCAAGTACAATACATCAACATATGAAACAGAGCTCGTGTACATTGTAAGATTGGTGCATGTAGTGTTACTAATTTTTTCTAGCATGAAGAATTTACCATGCATTTAATGTGACCTCTTTAGAGAATTATTGCTTATTAGTATTTTGTATTTATAGCCTTTTTATTTTTTTGACAAATTTGTATCATTTTTTATTTATATATTTTTTTGATAAACTTGCAACACATTGCATCACTAGTCTGGTAATCAAACGCTAACATATAAATGCATCCCAATTTTAGTATATTAATATTTTATTGTTATTATTATTATTATTATTATTATTATTATTTTTTTTTTTAGCGGTGGGGTGAAGAGTTCCATCATCCTTCCTTGGTAGGTGAATGCGATTATACAGCCTTCCAGATTGTGTTATCTTCCAGATCTCCAAAATGTAGGCAATCGGGGGCGTTTTGGGTATTACAAAAAAATAGGCTCGGACGGTACGGTCGTGTCGGACCGAGCCGCACGGGCGCGTACCCACCGGAGCGGCGGTGTCCTGGCCCCTTAACGAACCTGTCAGGTGCACACGTGTCGGTCCCACCTTCACTCCTGCGCCCTCTGTTTTACTTCCCTCCACCCCACCGCACGGGTGCTTGTGAAAGCCTCCTCACAACTAACCGGGAAAAAAAAAAAACAAGTCTTCACTCCAACTTTCTTTTAATTAATACCCCCATGGATCGCCAATTATGAATCCAAGACAAACAAATAGAACCTATCTTTTATGCATGATTGTGTGATCTCATTAAGCTACTCGAACACTCCTCACAGGCATCACATCTTCGGGGTCTTCGATTTGACCCGTCCCGCACCTACTATGATGTACAAAATATATATATATATATATATATATATATATATATATATATATATATATATATATATATATATATATATATATATATATATATATATAGTGATAATGACAATAATTTATTTTTTTTTGTCACCATCCAGGAGCGCGATCAATGGCAACAAACACCAATTTCTGGGTGCATAACTGGATATGAAATGATATGTTATTCCCATGAATTTTTCTTAATATATTCATTCCAAATTTGTTCTACATATCATTAAGAATACTTGCTTAAGCACTCAGCACAATAATTTCCTTGGCCTTAACGACTACATAAATTAAAATTTTTTTAAATAAATTCAAGTTTTTCAAACAAGTGTTGATCTATTTTGAGATTGCAACTATAGTGTTCGAACAGTGAAAACAGCATGATCAAAGATAAAGGCGGGCTCCAACTCGTCGATTATAGAATTCTCAAAAAATAAAAAAAAGAGAGAGAAAAAAAAAGTCATTATTTCACATGTGAGGATGCCCGTGCGTGCAAGGCCCTGCAGGTGTTTCTTACACGTGTCAAGCCATCCCGATTGGCGGAATACAAATGGGTGTGGGAGGTGTGCCTTTGATCCTCCCCTTCATCTTCCTAAACCCTAGCATTATTTAAACCAATTGGTGTCACTTTGATCCATGGATTTGTTTTGGCGAGGCAGTCAGGGCTCTGGTGATGGGATGATTCCTTGATATAGAAGAGTTTTCGTGCTATGTGTCACTTCCATCACATACTTTAATGAATAATTATATACATGAGGGGGCTTTCCCAATGCAGATGCACACATATCATACCACCATGAGCATGGTGCATGAATGCAATTGCATGGGTCTCAACTTTGAAAGGTTCCTTCCTCTTTCCTATATGACTTTTTCGTGGACACATTGGGCATGGTTGGAGTGGGGGGGTGTGTGGTTGGCATGAATGTTGGTGCTCCTTGTGACATTTCTATCAAAATAAATGAATTTAGGGCATGAATGTTTGAGCTTTTGCTTGAATGAGTTTAGGGCATGGATCCCCTTTTTCCAATTTTACCCATTAAAATAAGTGAATAAAACCAAATGATCTTGTAATTTGTGTATCTTGAAACAGGCTTCTAAAATTAATATTTTTTAATCCTATCCTGCTCTCATAGTATTAGCCAGGCATTTAAGTTTTCCATGGTTGGCTCTCATGGCTATAATAGGGATAGAAAAAAGAGGAGTAGCCTTGAACCTTTTCCTCCATTCTACTCCTTGATTACCCTATATTTTACATTTTTTTTTCACTGCGATACAAACGAACACTAGTTTGCTTTTCCTATTCCTTAAATCTGAACCATAATCTTCCTCCCTTTTTAATAAAAGATACTTTCATGTCATTGAGGTCATCTCTTTGGTCCACTGAAGACAAACACAAGAGATACGGTTTAACAAAAAAAAAAAAAATTCTGAAAAACTGAGGCAATAATCTGCAAAGATTAAACAATCTGCAAGTTTTAATGACCTGCAAAAGCTTGAAGTAAGTTGTTAACTCGTTCATTTTTAATCCATTTCTCTTCAGAGCAGGAAAGAAAACTCTAATACATTCTCTGAAATGTTGAATGACATCTTCAATGACAATATTTTATCATAGAAGCAAATATGGTATGATACCATAGCCTAGTTGTATTGAACTTCATCAACTAGTCAAACTATGAATTGTAAGGCATTTCACCTTGGTGATTGGGAGTTTTGCTAGGGCTCTGTCTATATTGAGGTTTAATGAGTGGACAAAGACTCAAATCTTATTTACTTTACCCCATAAAATTTCCTTATAAAATCAAAAGCTGAATTACATAAAGTCAGATTTGAGTCCAAAATTTGGACTTCTATGAAGTTTGTGATGCATGAGTGGGGTGTAAGTAGACCCCACAGAGAAGTAGGTAGCCTGTTTCACAAAAGTTAGGTGTGGGCATTATTTTCCCACATCCTAATTTAACGTGTGTTGACCCAATTTGCAATATACAAGCGATGTAGATCTTTTGAGATAATTCCTAAAATTTGAAGTCGCACAGAAACTATGTACTTTTAACTTGACTCAACCTTCAAGTAAACTAGAGTTGGATGAGAACTTACCTTTACTCCATTTCAACATACTAGATCTTTGATTTTGTCCTAGTCCTACTGTAATGCACATGCTGTTGCTTAGAAGGTATTCTTTTAGCAAAATATATTGAAAGAGATTATTAGAGATTGAATAAATACTCCAGATGTCAAGAAAACAACAAATGAGACCCTGCCAATCACAAGTTTAGAACATAGAAATAACTAGAAATCTAACTACCTAAATACATTCAAATGATTGTTATCTACGGTTCAGAGACCAACAATGTCCAGATAGCTAAGATTAATATTTAGGAGGTGAAGGTGATGTTAGCACTTTGAAGCCCCTCGGTTTGTAGGTGAGTGGAGTGCAACTGATGCAAAGACTAAGTCTTGGTGTAAATGGTTAGGAGTACCAACACTCACCATATGCTAAAATTTATAGGAATGCCTAAGTTATCTTTTTGCATTGTTTAGTCTCCTATTTGTCGTATATAGTGCTCCAAACTTGTTGATATTGGATGAGATTAATGAATTGATTAATGTACATTTTCTTACATGACCTGTCGATGTTGAACTGTACTGATAAAGTTGATTGACTCGATCAAAAATGATTTAGCAATCGCAATGAAAAATTTTTGGCTTGTGGCCGTCCAGTGATCGATGTGAGCTTTGGTCATGGCCGGTAGAAAAGAATGATAAGATCTAAATATTTTATACCAGTCCTACTCCCATTCTCTCTTGAGAATAAATTTTCAGGTATAATGATCGATACTTTATGCTAAACTAAACTTATACTAAACACTTTACATCTTTACTTTAACTGGTAGACGTATGAAAGAGCACCCTTGGGATGACCAACTTTCTCATGCAAGCAACTTGGTTACATCACCTAATAGAATACCTTGCTCGCAAAAAGTTCACAAATTAGTAAGCATATAGTAGCGTGACAAATTGAAAGTGTCTCAAAGTATTCCCTAGCTATTGTGGCTGCCAAGTGGACATATGGTCACAAGCATTCTAGAAACATGTAGGAAACGCAGAGGAAAACCCTAGGAAAATTGTACCATCGTTTTGTTCCACAAGAGAGAGAGAGAGAGAGTAGTTTTTCCACCCAATATTCAACCATGGTTATCAATGTAATCCTTGCATAGGATTAGTCTGGGAAACTCCATTGAAGAAACGAGTATATGGAAATCATGACTTGGTGGATATGGTCAACGTCTTTTTCTCAGGAAAAAAAAAAAAGAAGAAATCACTTCATGTACCCATGGTTACAAAGTAGATACCAATGATCCTTGTTCTAGTTTCACATGAGTTGCAGTAGACTAGTGCATCACACCCTAGGGTTCGCACACCTACAAGTACCTGATGAATGCTATCATTGAAAACGAGCATGGCCCAGCTAATGCATCAAATGACTAGACTTAAAGGCTGCTTTTTTTTCTGAGTGAATAAGATTGCTAATGGGCTATATGTTCCAACTTAATTCATATGAAGACAACATTTGAAATTTTTTAAAATGTTACCCAAACTTTTGAAACTCGAAAGATTGTCGGCATGCACCATCACTAGCATGTTCCTGGCCTCATTACACCTCCTACTCCTAGTCATTAACTACTCTGAAGGAGTGATAACCTAATAATCATAACGTACGTCCTCCCCTCCAAATAAACTTATAGTTTTTTTTTTTGAAAATTGAGAGGTGTTCTATAATTATTGTTGGTCTGTCTATCAATTTCTCTGGAGGAAAAAGAACACCTCATTGGAAGATCACTTAAAATGCATGAGAAACTATAGGAAATTACCAGGAAATCTCGTATGAAGTAAAAGATTTTGCATTGGACCTTTCCCTGTTCCTTTTGTTGCTTTCCAAGAAGTTGTTACTCCCGTTCTCATCCGTAGCACCCTTTAAGACACACGTGACGCAAGGTAAATACTACAGCTCTTGGCTATGAAGGACTTCAGAGTATATGCACCCTTATTCTATGAGGACAGGTGCACAAGGTCAAAAAGGCCTGCTTAAGGTCCACTGTAGCCCATTTACTAGGTGGGTCCTAGATTGGAAAGTCCATGAAATAATGGGTCCCATGCGTTTCTTTGCCTTGGAAAGTCCATTGGCACGCCCAAAGGGCACGCTTAGATTTCAAAAGATTGATGCTTTTACGTCCCTTTCTCTCTTTCTATTTAGCCGCAAAACTTTTTCAAGTTTCTCTTGCTTACACAAAGATACGTGAACATAATACTATTATTTGAAGACCTCTTATGGATTCAAGTTCGACGGCGTTTATGGCCTAATCTATGTTCTGTATCTGAACCTGTACCTTGGGTTTGAATCCTTCGGTCGGGTGAAGTAACGACCAAAAGCTCAAACTATAACTAAATAGACCCAATGAAATAATTGAAATGGCCGCCACAGCTTGTAAGAAATCTTGGTTCCAGCAATGTCCAATTAAAGGCATGTTTGGTTGACAGGAGTTAGACTTTGAAATAGAGATGGGAAATAATTCTCTTGTAACATTTATCATATCTAATATATAGTAGGATGGAGTAGAGAGAATAAAATGGCAGCAAACACAACATAAACATGGACCTTATAAGTTTGATATTAAGATAAAGATATTGGAGAAGTAATGCTTTGTGTCACCAATAATTAATTTTCTAGTCAGTTCCAATGTAGCCGAACCGATAGGTGCAGCGCTCGGTTCACAAGTAGAGCTGATCATGGGCCAAGTCTGGGTGCACAAATATTAAATTGTAAATAGGCTTGGGCCGAAGCCTGATGTCTGGCCTATGATCAGCTCTATTCACAAGGTGCCCGTCAACTTATGACAAAGGGGGATGAAATATTAACATTAGCAGGAGCAAGTGAAAAAGTAACTGAAAAGTGACACATCGAGCCATTTTTTTTTTTCATATTTAATAGATTATGGGCTTTCAAGATGATTGAGTTTGGGCTTAAGTTGGCCTTTGGAGTGAACCTGAGCCTAAATGAATCATAAAGATCAGAATGAGGTCGACCCAGAACAGTGAAAATGGTTGCAGTTCATTTATAAGGTCCTAGATTTAAGAACTGGTTCCCTATTTTTGTATTTTTTTCCCCCTTAAATTACAATTTCTGACGCTCAAATAGAATGGTTTCAAAGTTGTTAATGCTATAGTTAATAAAGTTGCTAGAGGAACCATCACCTTCCTACTCCAAAATCATGAAATATGTCACGAACTATCCCGATCTTTGTCACACAATTTAGGTGTGTCATCAAAATTTAGTCTGATACTCAGCTCATCATCAAGAATTATTATTATTTTTTATTTCCAGTATGTGTGTGTGTGTATTCTCTTTTATTTTGTTATATTTGAGTCTTTTGGATAATATGGGTTTCTTAGGCAATTGGAGCTCTATTGGATTGTAGACAAGGCAGGCCCATGCCCATCACCTTGGCCCATAGATCAAAATACCAGCGGTGGTGGTGCGCCAAGTTCTAAATGCATGACTTTAGGCGTGATTTTTTAGGTCTACCTTTTTTTACCTTTTAAAGCAAGCAACCTTAGCTTCCCAAAGGACTATATTTTGTTGCTACGGACTTCTTTTTGCATACCATTTGCTATGCCTTTTAATGACAAAAACCTCATGAGTTTTTCTTTTGAGCAGACCGTAGTCGAACTGCATCTTTTAATGATAGAACACCACCACATAATTGGCATGGACTTGAAGATAGGCATTGCCAAATAGCATTGGGACTGGAAGAAGACTGCTTTATATACGAGTGACAATATATTGGACAGTGTCTAGTTAAGAGAAGTTGGGCTCCGAAATGGAAATATAAATGAGTGACTTTTCTTTAAGGAAATAAAAATTATGGCCCAACCTCTCAAAATCTAATTTCTATACTTCCTTAGCATTCAACTTCCATTCGAATTCTGATTAAAAACCAAACAGATTGGGAGATATGATTATTTTCGATTTCTATTTCAATTTCAAATACATTTTGAGAGTAATACAATCTCTAGAGAACTAAAATAGCAACTAAGGTAAATTTATATTCGCCGCCTCACCAGTGGCAAAAGATTTCTAATTTATTTTTTTAGATACCTTCGCTTACCCTAGATTTAGCAAATTTGTCTACAAGCATATACTTTTCTTTTTAATAACATATTTTATAACAAACAGTTCAATTATGACTTGGTATCTCTGGCCATCAATTTTGACTAGACCTTGATTTTATACCAACCCATATCAAAGATCAAATGTACATTCAACCAAAGCATATATTCTACAATAAGTTAGTCCAGCTAACTCTTGACATGATGATACATTGAAGTCAAGTTTCAACAGAAGAATCTTATTCAATATCTTGATTCCAGGAGCTCCTCCATTCCTCTGCCTCGCCCTCGTCACTGTTTACGATTTCAAGGTACTCCAATGCACGTTAGAGGATGCCTATTGGATGGTTGCGAACAATTTGGCTGCCGATACCCTTCCAAAGCTTCTAATCTCACGGACTTGGACCACACGATTAGGCCCCAAGATGAGTACCGAAAAAGGAAGGTTCCCCATCCGTTTCCCGAAATCGCAGATGCTTTTTTTTTTTTTTTTTGTCACCGAATACTTTTTCGACCAGTTGGGTTTTGGCTATTTAAATGCTTTTGGCTCTCAGACTACCGCCTCTACCTCATCCCTTCCCCCTCCCCCAAATGGGCACAAAAAACAACAACAAACTTTGATGGTTTTGTATTTCGGATCACAGGAATTCCGGATAGACCCCATCGTTTGCTCTTCGTTGGTCGGTTTGCTATTCCGAGGTATGTCTCAAAATCGCGACTTCCCCGTGCTGAATGCAGCGGGGTTTGTTCCTGCAGCTCCACTGTCTGATGTTTTGCCTACGAAAATCGCTTCCTGATGTTAATTGTGATTTCTTTTTGTTATCGTCGGATCTTGTGCGGGATCCTATGCCCATGTTTTTACGTTATATCATGTTTTCTGAATTTCCAAGTGCGGATTAAAATTGCAATTTCAGATGGATTTGTGATAAAATGGAGAACATTAGCACCTTTACTGTTTTGTTCATGTTCTAATTAATGACATCCTTGCGCTTGGGACAATGAGACAGCTAGTGAGTTTAATGTTCTGATGATAATTGCCGCAACATGAATCGGTTGTCATGCTATTCTTCTTGCATGCGATGATTTTTCTTCTGGAAACCCTGAATAAAAATTTTTATTTTTTACTTTTATTTATTATTAAAAAAAAAAAGAAAAAAGAGAAGAAGATAGAGCCAAAGGGTCTCTTTGAAACACAGAATATTTAATTATCTTCAACATATTTGTATGAAAATGAGTATTCTTCTTGGACTACAGCTATTTTGTTCTTTTATTTCCTTGATATGCTGTTTTGAATTCAGATTCTCAACTATATCATAAAAGACAAAGTTCCATGATTGTATTTGACCCTTCTCCCCTGCAGATGGCTTCTTCAGCAACTGCTGAACTTTGCGATGCGAACCCATCCCTTCTTTCAGAAGGGGAACTGCGAGTTCTTCCGCCAATCTTCCAAATCTATGGCCAATGCCGAGCCTTCTCCGGCCCCATCGTCACGCTCAAGGTGTTCGAGGACAACGTGTTGGTCAGGGAAATACTCGAGAATCCGGGGGATGGAAGGGTTTTAGTTGTGGATGGCGGGGGGAGTACGAGATGCGCCCTGGTCGGAGGGAACCTGGGATTGCTGGCCCAGAATATGGGTTGGGCTGGTATCCTTGTGAATGGTTGCATCAGAGATGTTGATGAGATCAACGGCTGTGGCATTGGAGTTAGAGCTTTGGGGTCCAATCCCATAAAATCAAACAAGAAGGGGCTTGGTGAGAAGCACGTGCCGGTCAACATTGGTGATACGGTAATCCATGAAGGAGAGTGGCTATATGCTGATAGAGATGGCATCCTCATTTCCAAGTCAGAGTTGTCCGTGTGACTACTACTACTGTGGCTCAACCAAATCAAAGGTATCCCTAATAAGAACAATTTGTTCACTTTCTTTATTGCGCCAAGAATATTGAGTGAGACTGCAAGGGCGATTTATCCATTGTTGTCGTGATTCCAAAGTGTAGTGACTCAAAAGTGAAGATTGTGTTCTTGAGATGCAGGAAACCTTAAATTTTGTCTCATGAAACATATTCCCAATCTTCATATTGTGTACATGATGACTTATATTCAGGGACCGTTTTCCGGTGCTTGTCTGTGAGATTCTTCTACTTGAACCTGCATAAAACTCCACTCGTGGCTCATGCTATAGGTCTTTGATTGTACGGACAGCAGCTGGCATGCTGCAGGATGGTTTATGAAGCAGCCACGTTACTCAATTCAAGAATGGAGCCACGAAGGTAGGAGGGGTGGCAGGAAGGACAAAAGCAAGGTCGGTCCTGATATTTTTTAGACCTAGGGCTAAATAAAAAAATGGACCTTCTCTATTAAAAATTAACATACTTTAAATATTAATTATCATTAAAAAATTAATCTACGTGCAATAATTTTCTATAGATATATTCGTTAAGTAATGTATAAAATTTATCATTAATCTATTTAATTATTTTTTTTATTATAATATTGTAGAAAGTCATCTTTACACCTTATTGGAACATCAAGGTCTAAGCTTGGGGCGGTCGTTCAGTTTGATTTGCCCCAGGGCCGTCTCTGGACAAAGGAAACCATTTGGAATGTTTTTGGAGTGTACAGGAGATAGACATGGTGAGGATGCAGCGCTGGCTCTAGTGCAAAAGAATTTAACAGCGTTGACGCAAATGAATTATTAAATTTTGATGGATTATGCATGGGTCTATAAAGCTGTTATAGTATCTGGATAGGACGATGCTCCCGAGTATTTAAAGGGCCTCGAATAGAAGGTCAATGGGCCAATTTATTGCATCACCGTTCAAGCTATTCCGCTTCTAGTGCAGGGGCTGCATCTTTCGCATGAAAGAATGATGGACCTTCTTTCATGACATTGACCATTGGATCACCTTTTGCGCAGATGTCAAAGCTGCTCCATTTCCAAACTTAAAACAGGTCCTGAGCTAGCACGATCATTCGGATTTGTTGTCGTTAGCTATATTTTTTATCCAAAAAATCCATGTAATAAACCGCAACTATCACGTCAGGAGGTGAATTAGTAGGCATTCTGCCGTTTAGAGCTCTGTGATCCCCAGAATTCATGCCCAGAAGGTATCTGAAACAATATGGGCCGGCAGGAACTTTCTTGCTAAGCGAAATTCTTTGTGCACCACAGATGGTGTAGAAAATCTGATGTGGAGTGCACTATCTCGTCGATTGATCTATTTAGTCAATACTTTTCAATGTGCATTTAATATCAGTATGTCAATTTTTTCGTTTAAAAATTTTGTATGATGAAAATATCTTCATCCTTTAAAAAAAATATGACATCCTGTGACGATATTATGATATTTTATATTCATAATATGTCTAAAATATCATAATTTTTTTTAAAAATAAAAATATTTTCATTATTCAAAATTTTCAAATGAAAAAAATCGATCTACAAGCACTAAATACGCGTTAGAAAGTGGTTAGACAAAAATACTTCTCTCATATTATGATATCTTGGGCCATATTATGATATTTTGGACTATATTACGCCACAGAATGTCATAATTTTTTTCAAAAGATAAAGATATTTTCGTCATACAAAATTTTTAAACGAAAAAGCTGATCTGCAGGCATTAAATACGCGTTGAAAAGTGACTACGTGGATCAATCGGATGAGGTGGTGCACTTCATATTGGATTTTCTATACCACCCACTAAGGGTGAGCAAAAATCGATCCTGAACCAATCAAACTAGTGAAACCGAACCAAACCTGCGGTTTGGTTTGGTTTAAAATTTTATTTAGTTTGGTTTGGTTAGTTTTTGACGCATAAAAAATAGATTTAGATTGGTTCATTTTTGTTAGTAAATAAAATCGTTCTCAAACCAAACCGAATCGATTTTAATAAAATAACTTTATTTTGATTAGATTGTTTTATATTAGAGTATTAATATATTAAAAAAAATTTTAAATTTATGGTATTGTTTATCAATTTGATTTTGTGTTGATTAGCCTTAAATCATAAATAACTTACTTACTAAATTGTTTATTTTTTTTGTAATGTGTTGGAGTTTTTTATCTTAATCCTTAATGATGGTGTTTGTTTAAAAATTTTATTTTATTGAGTGATAATATCTTATGTCAATTTAAATTATTTTATTTGATAATTTTTTTTGATGATGCTCTTATATGAAAAAGAAAATAAATCTTCATGAATCACAAAAAATAATAATAATAATATAAATCGGTAAACTAAATCAAACCAGACCGTTTAAATCATATTGGTTTAGTTTGGTTTCAATCTTCTATTGGACTGATTTTATTTTTAAAAATACCAAACTGTTTAGGACTGGTTCGATTTAGATTTGAGCATAAAATCGGTCCAAATTGAACTATGCTCACATCTACCACCCGCAATGCACAAAGAATTTCTCTTTTTGCTGAATTAACCTTACCATGAACCAGCCCGTATTTGAGATGTATTAAGAACTCCAACGCGACCGTGAGTAATTTTTTTTATTATTTTTTTAATCAAGGGGCAAAAGCAGTGTCAACATGCAAATAAGCTAAGGCCTAGCAAATAATTATCCAAAACTATCAAGAGTGAAAGTGGGCAGGACAATATCCATCCAGATCCATTTTTACATCCAAATCTATTCATATATGAATAAAAATCTAAACATCCGATTATCAAAAAAAATGGATATAGATATGGATGGACAATCTATCGATTTATATCCAAATATTCAATTTCATTTGTCACCATATTTAATTTTATATAACATTTATAAAGTTTTAATGAAAATATATAATCATATTAACATATTATCATTCACTTGTTAATATTTTTGATTGTGATTATCAAATTTAATTATCTGACTTATATCTATATTTATATTTATATTTTTAATATCTAATTTATATTTATATGATTATATTTTTTTATAATAAAATGAATATAAATTTTTATATTTAACTAACATGTAAATCTACATCACCTGTATTTATCAAACTGGCATCAGCCTCAGGGTCGTTAACAAACAAACCGGCTCAGGCTCGACTCGAGCTCAGCTCATTAAAAGCTCGGCTCAAGGTCAGTTAAGCCAAATCCGAATCCGAATCCGAGCCAAGACTCGTTTAGGTTTAATGGATCAAACTCGGACCGATAAGATTGAGACTCGGCTCGGCTCAGCTCGGCGGCTCGATAGCAAAATGACGTCGTTTTGTCAATCCTAAAATCCTCAACATCCTCCCTTTCTGATTTCAACCCGTAGCGGCCAGCGGTTGCCTCCTGTCTCTGCCTTCTCTTCCCTCTGCCTCCCTTCTCATTTTCAGCCAGCAGCTCCTCAACCCACCCTCCACCGCACCGTCGCCTGTCCCAACTGTGCCGCCATGGTCCCATTCCCTCCCTTTGCCCATGATCTGTCCCTGCTTCCCTTCTCGTCTGGTATACTTCCCCCTCCCCTTGTATATTATCATCGAATCCTCATGCCATCACCCATCCCAGCTACGCCACCACCGTCGCCTTCGTCTAGCACCGTCCCTGCTTCCCCTCTCCTTGTCGATCTCCGTTGCTCAAGCCTCCCAAGGAGCCATTTTTTCGGTGCTACAAGTTCCTTTGGCCTCTCCTCTTGACATCAACCTTGCTGTTGGTGGTAATAGTATTTGGATTTTTTTTTTTTTTTGACTTTATGCATTTTCATCTTCTTTTGGCTTGTGGGTATTGCATGTAGGAAGAAATTGCATTGTTGCTAGAATGAGTTATTGGATATTGTTCTTAATACTCATTTGGTTGTTTGGACTTGGGAGACCCGGGGAGAACGGGGTTTAGGATTTTACCGCCCAGTTACAACTTACAAGACCAGGTTGATTGACTAAATTTGTGAAAGTATCTTGTTTGATAGTGTTTCTTTCTGGCTAATGGGTTTTTACTAGTATGAGCTAGAAATTTCAGTGTTGTATTTCCCACCATTTTGAAGCTGAGGTTATCCTTCTTGAAGCCTTTTCTTCTATGAATCTAACTGTTAATTTTAGGCTACGGTATCCCTTTGCTTCGTATGCAGAATCTTATGGTAATGTGTTCTCTATTTTTGCGTTCCTATTGTCTCTCAGCTATGCGGACAGCACAGACAATATTCTTGAAGGCCTCTAAAAATCACCTTCAATTGAATAAAAGGAATGGGACGAAAATATTCTGTTTTCTAAAATGTTAGTCAGTTTATTTGAACCGTGTTTGCCTGGAGCATATGAATAGTATAAAAAGATTTCTATGTTATACGGTAAATTTTTTTTGTATTTGTTTTCCAGGGATGTCATCTCTTATTGATGATTTGTTGGGTAGTGTTCCATTTAATTCATTCGAGGACTCTTATGATGGTAATGATGGTGTGGATACATCCAATTTACCCCATGATAGTATAGCTTATGATGAAGTATGTTGTAACGAAGAGGATGCTAGGAGGTAAAACAGATGGGGAGGGACCTGAGTCTGACAATCCGATTGGAAAAAAGACTAAGAAGAAAAGATCCGATGTGTGGAAGGACTACAAAGTGATAGAGTTGCCTGATAAGTCTTTGAAGGCATAGTGTGTTCATTGTAAATCAAAGCTTTCTCCCTCTATTGGTGGACCTACCTCTCATTTGAGTAGACATTTGAAGAGGTGTATGCAACATGCCATTGCAAATAGAGCTGGAAGTAAAAAGCAGAAAATTTTGAACTTCCAGATGGCTTCTTCTTCGGTTGAGGTTTCAAGTGCATTTGGTTTATGCATGATAAATGGTAAGTATGACCATGCCAAAATGAGAGACGCTATAGCCAAGTGGGTGATGATAAATGAACATTCTTTTATCATTGCTGACGAGGATGGCTTTAATTTGATAATGAAGGTTTCAAACCCACATTATCAGGCGATAAGTCGCCATACTGTGAAGAAAGACTGCGTGCTAATATATGAGAATGAGAAAAAGAAATTGAAGAACTTGTTGAGGACTATCAACAAAATTAGTTTGGCAACAGACTTGTGGAGGTCTAAGGCCCAAAAGATTGGATATATGGTTGTCACTGCTCATTTTATAGATCAGAATTGGAAGTTGTAGAAAAGAGTCCTTAGCTTTGTTCACATACCTCCTCCTCATCATGGCATAAGCATTGCAGATTGCTTACACAAGTGCGTGAAGGAATGGGGAATTGAGAAAAAATTCTTCTCAATATCAGTTGACAATGCTTTTGCTAATGACACAGCGATTGGGTTGTTGAAGGATATGTTTTCTAGAGCTAGTCTTATGGTAGCTCAGGAAAAGTTGCTTCATGTGCGACGTTGCGCCCACATCTTTAATCTTTTGATTCAAGACGGTCTTTCTTTGATACAGAAAGTCATTGAAAATGTCCGTGATAGTGTGACTTATCTGAATCAAAGTGAAAGTAAATAGGTGACTTTTCGTAAGATAGCACAGCAGCTATAAATACCTGATCGAAAGCTTATTTTGGATTCTAAAACTCGTTGGAAATCTGCATATGAGATGTTATCTATAGCTGTCAAGTTTAGGGATGTCTTCCTTAGATTTCAAGAGAGAGATTCTGGTTATTTATGTTGCCCAAGTGATGGTGATTTGGATAGAGTTGCAGCTATTAGTAGCATTCTTGAACCTGTTGTTGATGCTACCAAAATCATCTCAGGTAGTGACGATCCTATAGCTAATTTATTTCTGACTGAAGTTTCTCAGGTGAAAGAAGTACTGGATGGCAAAGTCGATGATAAAAATGATTTCATTAGAAACATGGTCCATGCCATAAAAGAAAAGTTTGATAGATATTGGGGGGAGTGTAATTTAGTGATGGCTATAGCTGCAATTTTAGATCCTAGAGCCAAAAAGGTTTTTATGGAGTATAGGGTCCCTCAATTATATTTTAGTGAAGATATTCAACAGAGAATTTAGTGGAGAGAGCTTTGAAAGAAATTTTTAATGAGTATGCACAATGATATGGTGCTTCACCTAGTTTGCAAATAAGTGGTGAAGTTAGTGCTTAAGATGTATCTTCTTCCACCCGAATGGCTTCCTCTTATGCAAAAGATTTTCAGCGGGTGACACAATTTGTTAAGTCACGTGTATCCACTCAAGTCAATAAATCTGAATTGGATGTGTTTTTAGACGAACAGTTGTATGTATGTGAAGAAGATTCTAGTTCATTGTGTATTAAACTAGTGGAAGGCAAATCAGTTTCAATATCCTGTATTATCTAGAATGACAGCAAATATTTTAGCGATTTCCATAATTACTGTAGCTTCCGAAAAAATCTTTAGTACTGGCACCAGATTCATTGATACTTATAGGGCCTTATTGGCACCATTAATGGTACAAACATTAACTTGTGGGGGAGATTGGCTTACGTGTGCTCTTGAAGAAGAAAACAAAGATTAATTTTGATTTTGAATAAATAAAATTTAAATTTAAATTTAAATTTTTAAAAATTTGATCTAATCTTTTTTTTTTCACCTTTTGCGGATTGAAAAGGAACCTATTGTTATTAGTCTCCCATGAAAACTACATCCTTGTGATGTAATATTATTAGTGTATGTGATCTTTCACATTGATATTACATTTTAATTAGAGTTGTGGCAGTATATTTGTTGGTCCAAACAAATTTTTTTTTTAATTTTATAAATTGATAAAAATATGAAGAAATTAAATTTTTATGAAGACTAATGAAATGATGTGCATCTTATATTTTTTTTTTAATTTTCTATCAAACATTAATATGCAACGAGCACTTTTCTATCAAATATTAATGCACTCAAGATTTGAAACACTTTCCAGTATAATTTATTTAAAATTTTTTATTTTTAACTATAATTTGTAATGTTGTTCTTTTTTATATTTTTTATTTTTAAATATTAATTATTCTTAACAAGGTCGACTCAACTCAGTAAAGGTTCAGCTCGATTTGATTTTTTGAGCTGAACCCAAACCACCCCATTTCACTCTCGACCCAAGCGCGAGTCAGATTCTTATAGGCTTGTCGAGCCCAAGCCAAACTTCGAGCCAGCTCAAAAAAGAACCGAGCCGAGCCAAATCGAGCCGGTCAAAGCTCTGGCTCGGCTCGGCCGGGTAACACCCCTAAATTCAACCCCGAAAACCATTATTCATAATAAGACTCACACAATGACGAATCCAGATCAATGTCAAATTTGGCCCACAGACCTAAACCATTTACATCCCATGCCCTTGATGCTGCCAGCTCAATTTGATTATACCAGCTCAAATCTTTTATATGGATATCTTTCGTTGGAAAGCCTACTTAAGGAACATTACCAAACAGCATTTAGCTGATGATTAAATATTTCAACAGAAAATTTTCCCTTCACCGCATAAATTAATGTAGCTGAAGTATAAATTAGAACATTATGACCTTGTGCATGCTTTGCTTACTACAGATTTCAAATGACATGGTAAAGGACCTTGGAAACAACATGAAAAATATTCATAAGATCACAACAAGGTTCTTACGATGGAGCGCCCAGATAAGAAGCCAACCGCAATATATCACTGAAAATTCCACCAGCTGTAACTTCTGCACCAGCCCCTGGTCCACGGACAATCAGAGGCTGTTTGTTGTATCTTGTGGTGGTGAAAGCTATGATATTATCAGAGCCTGATAGCTGTGCAAACGGGTGCTCCCTCTTGTATCTCCTTAGCTCCACCATTCCTTTCTCATTAACCATATCGACAACCCCCACATACCTCAACACCTTCAGATCAAATAAAACTCCTAAATCATCCAAGAAACTTGATAACATATTTCCAACAAGGGGAATGGGGGTACTAAGTTACTAACCTCTCCTGCAGCCTCAGCATCATTTCGTTCCTTTGTCATGTCCTCATCAAAGTTTGGTAGTTGCTGCATGTATTCCTCTGCCGATGAACATGCCTACAGATTAACTATATCTTTAGCAGCGTACATTCACCTGTTAGAGAGTATTATAGCATAAATTACATGTTCTTACTCTTAATGGCTCTGGTACCAGGCTTTGGACCGGTATATCAGACAGCTCGAGCTTTAAACCTGACTCTCTTGCAAGGATAATGACCTGCAGCAAAAATAGCTTTATTTCATAGATGAAGCGACAGAGGCCAGGAATACTAATTCACATGGTAAACTCATCAAGTCCTGAGAATAGAGCAAAGATGTTAAGAACATTTTTGAGGTCGTCTGTCTCTTCTTTTTGGGGGTCTGTTTGGAGGGAGGTGTGTGCAGGTTCAACAATATCACTAAAGCAAACTTTCTCATAGACTAATCCACATATATCCTCACCTTTCTAGCAACATCTGTTCCAGATAGATCATCTCTTGGGTCAGGCTCTGTATATCCAGCCATCTTTGCTTCAGCCACCACTTCACTGAAAGATCGTGTTCCTTTGAAATTGTTGAAAATATAACTCAATGTTCCACTGCAATATCGTCAGTAATTAAGAAAATAATGGGATCAGCAAATTAGAAGGCTTCATGAGTTTTGTTTGGGTCACAGTTATCAAACATAAAGATAGAAAGCCAGTATCTTCTCGTCCACCACTTCATCAAATGGGTCATTCAGCATATCTTCATATAATATGATTTAAAACTAAATATAAATGTTCTTCTCATGACCCGGATCAGATACATGTTGGGCAAACTGACCTGAAAATGCCCTCAATACGCAGAATCTTATCACCAGTTTCAAGGAGACCCTGCAAAGTGCTAATGATTGGGAGACCAGCACCAACAGTTGCTTCATAGAAATAGTGTGTATAAGAAAGCCGTTGTAGTTTCCTCAACTTCAGATACTATAAATTGAGAATGCATGTTAGAGAGGGTTCCACAAGGGAAAGCAAAACATTAGACAGAATATTTGGGTTGCCAAAAACTCAATCTATTTCATTTTTATTATGAAATCTTTGACAAGATGTAAGGGGGGAAATTATTAGAATGGTAATTTAACTGGGATTCAATGGTAAAGTGCTCAAGTCTTTCAAGCCTCAATAGATTCGAGTGCTAACATATCTATCTACTCAAGATGCTAATTTCCCCAAGTCATTAGTTCTTGAAGCTAATATTATTTCAACAATGTAGTAAGGTAAGAAATGGATATATTCTATAAATCAAAGGCTACTTTAAGGTACCGGTGCAGCTACCAACTTGGTTTAAAATAGACATGGGTGTTACGAAACATATAAAAACAAGGAAGGAGTCAGTCTAGTCAGTTGGATAGTGTCATGGGGAGCTTTGCATCATAATGAATATCAAGGTTTGCTATATCATACTGGACCGGGCAAATACCGGTACCATACCGGCTTAGTACCGGTATATGGTATGAGGGGGTCTATCGACATTTGATACATCAAACAAGCCCCATACCGACACAGTAATAGATTGGCACTAGTACGGGGCCCAGTACCGAGACAACGAACCTTCATGAATACATTGAAGTAAATATTTTTGTAGCACAAGGGATTGATCTGTTCATTGATGACTATATTGGACTGCAGAAATACAACATAGGCAGGATAACCAACAAAGCCAACAGGATAAATAATTAAAATAAAAGGGTAAAGATTAAAATATAATATATCTTACAGATATCACTGGAAATAAATTAGAAGCAAGTTGGGTCCATCCAAAGAATATAATTACCCGATCAAGTGGCCCTGAATTTGCCTTTTTGTTTGGTGTAATAACATGAATTCCTTTGTGTAACCAATCATAGTAACGGTTTGCAACATTTGTATCTGCTGTGCAATCTACCAGAACTGTATTTGGGAAAAAATGATTTCCATGCACATGCTGAGCAAATTTGTCTAGGTCAGCTGCTTCTGATTTCTCTTTATGAAGTTCTCTCCATCTGGTTAGGTCTATTCCTCTGTACCAAGCAACAGAAAAAAGGGTTAGAAGATCAATATAATATGCATGGCAGCGAAACTTGCTTTGCGTGAACCGACCATTGACACAAAATCGAGGGAAACATTGAAGGAGAAATTTTAAACCAAGGCAATGACATATCACTACATCAGTTAGTAATATATATTGTATAGCAGACGGAGAAAAGCTAAGTTCTAAGAGTAAGAGCCTCAGTTAAAACAAGTCAAAGTGCAAGAGCTGTCTGGTTGAAATTTTAGTAGTAAGCAATCAACATTCTGAACATCATAGCTAACAAGAAAGTTACTATAACAATGACATGAGAAGTCAAACTAAATACAGCTCTGATAACCCCAATATTGAGGGTTAGAAAATAATTTATATTAAAGTAAAATCTGCCGACCTTTAAAAAAAAAATCAAAATACTCAAAAATAAGCGAGCATGAAAATATGCAGTGTTCTGCAAACACTACTTACGTATTACTCAAATATATTTCTTCACAATTAAACATATATGACACTCATGCATCTCTCAGATTGAGTTATCAATACACGCAAGGCATAAAAAAGGAATTAAAAGACCCTGACAAAATCAGATGGGATTTGCAAAGCGGAATTCTGCTCCTTTTGTTTCCTACTCTGCTCCTAATCAAGACATGGCAAAGCAATTTTCACGATGAAGGGTTGATGTGGCTAAAGGAGTTACAGGCATTTTGGCTCTAGTACCATTCTCTATGATGCTGTTAATTGTTACTCATAGGAAAGTAAAGTTAATCAGATGAGTATGATGAGTCATGTGTTGGCATTTCCTGGCATCAAAAAGAATATCAAGTGGGCTATCTTCGAAGGAATGGGTGCTATTGAAAGCAAACATGTGGACATAATCATTTTAGATAGACAAATACCACAGTAGTTGGCAGACATATCCTTGAAGTGGAGAAAACCTGTTATCAATTCATTTGGTTTATCAAGTACACTGCAGGGAATATGTAGTTCATCTTAACCCTAATAAAGAGGAGAGCAAAACCACCAAGATCATTGGAAGAGTACATACGCAGTTGGGGGAAATCAAACCAGGACAAATTGCCGCACCATCACCATGATTGTGGGGATTGAGGGTAAGATTAAAAAAGTTGTACTGATAGCTAGAAACTTGTGTTCTGCAATGTGGGTAAAGCTGACGTTGTCAGGTGGTAGCTCATGAACTCAATGAGTCATGAAGAGCATCACTGTAGCCTTTGCTACAAGACTATATTTCATATATTTTACTTAAACATAGCAAGCATCCACTTTCTAAGAACATTCCACATATTGCCAATTCTTTTACTCCACTTACTGCATATTTTCTACTTCTGACAGGTTACTTATAGCCTTTTTTCTTACTATCAACAAACTTCAAGACTGCTAAAACATCACTATTTAAACTAAAAACCAAAGACACAAGTATACCCAACAAAGGGGGTACAGTAAATGCTAAACATTGATGTAAGCATTACATTCATACAAAAGTTAACAAGAATGAAGAATAAGATTTTGACCTCAAAATTTACAGAGACATGAAGGATCAATCATGCAAAACATCAGTTAGCAAAAATTGCTGGTGACTGATTCTTCAGAGTTCAGGACAAAATGAAGAATGTGCAAGCAATAATGTGAAACACACCACATGCATTAAAATGTTGTTGAAATGATGAAATTTTAGTTTTCATGCTTCAATTGCAGTACTGCTAAATTAGAAACTTGAAAGGAGAACATAAATTCACCCAATAACAGTAGCTTACGTATCGCTCAAAACCATTGTCCTCGAGCCAATGATTCCCATAACCCGCAAATCAATATTAAACTCTTCATTTAGATTTGCTGCCTGCAAAGTAACATACATAACTTCCATGTGAACATGAATTTTCATTTAAAAAAGGCAAATTCATCAATGTTGCTGTGAATTTTAGATGCATTAGATAATGATATAAGAAGTCGGAAATAAGTGCATTTATTAAAATATGACATTATTAACCTCAATGATATGTGTATGATAGAAGAATATAGTTAAGCAATGTGTGTATACAGAAATACAAGAAGTTAAGCCTGATAAGAAAGCATGAGGGATGAATTGTAAAGTGTGGTTCTTTAGAAATATCCTGGAGGACAATGATCTGATGATTAGTTTAATAAAACAGAGTGCTGTAGCTGTTGTTGGCTGAAGTATTAAAATAATTGAATTTCAGTTAATGTTTGAATTCTGTATTTAGCCACCAAGGAAGGAAAAAGAATGAACCAACACCATGAAATTTGCAAAAGCTGGCACCTCTTTCAGTAAACTAATCAATTAAACTTTGAACCCAGTGACGTCAAGAAACGACAGAACAATGCTTTAACTACTGGTCCATAATAGCTGTATTGTACTGGACCGGTGGGGAACCAGACTTAGAACATCGTTCTTACAGATACTATCTGCCACCAACTACCATTGTGTTGGTAATAATGTAATATAACCTCGTACTGTACCAAACCAGCACCCAATGAATACAGATACTCATGCTGAGATGTTAAGGAGTACAAGCATATAGTCCCAATTGTGCTAATAGTCGATGGAAACAAAAATGATTGGATACTATCCAACACTTAGCTCTAAATATATCATCTAGCAAAAGAGGTAGCCAGCCAGGCTATTGGATCATAAAGAATTAACTGACAAGAGCAGTACACAGCAAATGCTAAAGCAGACGTAAGTAGACTACTCAATTTGGTGATGTCAAGGAAATATCAGGTAAATTTAAAAACCAGAGTAATCTTGTAATTGTACTGTGATTAAAATATTTACAGTTTTGAAGGAAAAATGTAAGTGATATAAATTCATGACATGGTGGTTCTACAAAGTCTGAACAATCAAAAAGAAAAGAAAGACAGTGAAACGATGTATCATCATGCCCCACAAATCACATTCATCAACTTGAAAATTACATCAATAATATGCAATAGAAAGCTATAGAGAGTTATAGTCTAACAGAACAAATTTAGGCCTAAAGTTTATAGAAGACGTAATCAGGAATATGTAATCCAACTTTTCCAAGACCTGATCCCTTAGCTGGTCAAGCAGTGTGCCTCCTATCAAGCCTGGTCCAATGATTCCCACAGCTAACGTTGTTCTAGAGAGATAGAATCTTGAGTGAGCAGCCCTTAGAGCCCGTACACAATCTTCTTGCTTCAGCACCACAGTAATATTGAACTCACTGCAACCTTGAGCTATAGCACGTACATTTATGTTAGCCTGAAAGATAACCATAATCAGAAAACACTAACAAAATCTAGGAACATACTAACTACTAAAAATCAGGTCAAATGATGATTACAAAATTCTATGAAATAAAAATCAGGTCATTTTATAAATAGTGTTTGTTGATATATTATATCAAATACCTTTGCCAGTGCATCAAAAAGAGTTGCACTAACTCCAGGAGTACTTGCCATTCTCTGGCCAACTGCAGCCAAAATGCTACAATTTGGAATAACCTCAACCTGAAGCGAGTTTAGCCAGAATAAAGTTGAAATAAATGAAGAAGAAGAACAAATAAAGTGGAGAGCATAGTGCCATTAATTGATGGTCAGGAATACATTAGAGAACTCATTATAATTTGTCACTTACAAATGCTTGATTACATGGTCTGTTAGATATATAAACCCAAACCAACTGATTGCACTTTACATGAAAAATTGACCCAGCAGATTAGCAGAGAATTTTGACTTTTGAAAGATCAGGTACATCTAATTTAGCTCATAACTTTTAATATTGTCCCTTAAACTGGAACATCCATATTGAAGAAACTGTGCTTGAGATAAACCTTTAGTTATGACCTACCAATTTGACCCGTTCATCTCTATTTAAATTGCAAAATAACCATCTTTAACTTTCAACCTTATTACAGGAATAATTGCAACTCGTTTAACATGCTTATAACTCTCACAGTAGACCAGGTTATTTGATATCGCCCAGTTGACGTAATTTTGCATTTGACTTTGCAACGAAAATATTTCACTTTCTTTTCCAGGACACGAGATTTCCCCAATAAAAATGCAATATGTTTTTTCAAAACAAGAAAACCTAACAATCTAATATCTGAAAACATTCAGCATCTAGATTTATAAAATGCCTCAACAAGGAGGAGCATAAAAAAAAATGAACATAAAACTGAAGCATTAAGACAGGATTTTCTTGAGATATGCATAAACTGGTTAAAGCGCAAACAGAGGGAGTACATATTTTTTTTTCCTAAGTACAAGAATTATCATGATTACTTGTCACTCTATATACCCCTCCTCCGCAACCCAACCCCGCGCCCCCCCCCAACTGAAAAAAAAAAAAAAAAAGAGAGCACATGCACACACCTCCCAAAAGAAAAAGACGCACAAAAGAAAAGTTTATCGGGAGTTTGAGACTTCTGTGCAAGGTTGGCTGAGCTAGTATTGTAACCTGTAACAGTCAAGCATCAATTCGGTACCAATAGGATACTACCATATTGACACGACACGAGCAAAATAACCATCCCATACAAGGTTTTCCCAATCCAGAGTTCTACCCACAAATTTTGAGAGATGGAGAGAGGAAAGGAAAGAGGGAGGCCAATGTCCTACCAGTGGCTAGGTCGGGAGATTGAGGGCATCGAGGCTGCTGGTGACAGTGGAGACAAGTTCGGTAAGGTCATTGTGGGTGTTCTAAGCAACTGGAAGGTGTTGAGGCAAGAAACATTGAGGGTGAATAGGCTCACTATAGGCATCACATCTAAGCCATGGTAGGGAAGATATTGGAGGGGGAGAGGAAGAGAGGGAGAGAGTGATCCAAGAGAATCACTAGACCCAATATGGACCACTAAGCCACTACAGGTAGCTCTGGACTGGTCCAGGAGTGAGATACAGCCATATCAAAAAACCAGATTTTGTGCCAAACTTTTGAAGGCCCTAACTAACCCGTAAAATGCCTGCGTAAGCTGCCTTTTTCAAAAAATTAGATAACTTTTTGAGCTCTATGGCATGTACCTACATTTAAAGAGTTTGGAGCACCTAGTGACCAAGGCAAATTCCATCACTTAGGTCTCGAAAAGCGCTGATCAAAGTAAAAAATTCTCTTTTTGGAAAACACTTCGACCAAATAAATCTCTTAATTCAAAAAGAATTAGGCGGCATGGCTAAAAACAAAGGTGACATAGCAATCGAGATCTATTTCTACAGGAATTTAGCTTTTTCATGACTATTTCCAATAGTCATGTTTAATTTGGAAAATTTATAACCTCTTTTAACTAGGAGAGGAATCCATCCAGCACAGATTGCGCAAGGGTAGAACTCACTAATACAAACAGAGATCTTGTAATTCAATTTTATCATCCTTAATGAACGAAAAGATAACCTCAACCATAATTTCACCTTTTTTAAAATATATTTTTAAGAGGCTTGAATTGAGAGGATTGAAGGAATTTTTTCCTTCTCCTTGATTGGATCAAGTTGGTAGTAGAGTTGTCGTCTTCTAATTTGGGAGGCTCAAATTTATGACTTAGACTTTGAGGCAGCATAAATAGACGAGAGAACCATTATCAGTGCTTGAGGTTCATCGAAGGACAAAGATGAGTATAACTGTTACTTCTACCTTGATGGGTGATGATATGAAGGGATATCTCATATAATTAGAGAAGAAGCTTATCCAACTAACCAAGATTGTATCTCAACTCATGATGCCTTCAACTCAAGCATCAACAACTCTTGTAGCAAAGTTGTTTCCAATGTCTAGATACAAGGACCAACCGTCAAGTGAAGAGAATGAGCAATCTACAAGTACTCAAAATCTCCCTATTCAACCTTTCAAAGTCAAAGCTCCAATTGAGTCCCTTTATAAGTTGGAGCTATCAATACAAAGAATCTTGATAACTAGTTAGACCAATTCTAACTAGTTAGAGACCTATTCACTATCTATACATACACTAGAATCCATAAAATAGATCTTACCTATCTCAAGCTTTCCAATTATGCCCTTACCTAATGGAATTTGTACATGAGAAAGAATGTCTCTAGTCTAGCATGGAGCAAATTCAAGAATCTGATCAAGAAGCAATTTCATCCAATCAATCAAAAAGATCAGTGGATCATATGGAAAGACTTGGGATAGAAGTATAATCAATTCATCCAAAACTACACCACTAAGTTCTATAAGCAAGCTATTTCCCTCGGGATCTCCATTGATGATCACATAGTCTTCATGAAGTATGTCCGAGATCTCCAAAGAGCTGAAGCTCTTAAAGTTGAAGACATTAGCAAAGCAAACATGAAGGTCATGGGAATAAAGGAGAAGAACAAGCTAAGGAAAGGTGAGAAAGATGACAAGCCAATGAAAAGTGGCAACAAGCCAGGTTAGAAAGGGGAGTAGAACAAGAAGCAAGCCAACCAAACTTAGAAGGATCACTACGATCACTATGGGATAGTTGACATAGCAATAGAAGTGCTAGAAGATATAACATAAGCTGTAGCCATAAGGAAAGAAGACCAAGGAGGATCTGAAGAAAAAGGGAAGATGGTCCTCAACGTGAATGAGGTTAAGGAGATACCTCAACATGAATGAGATTAAAGAGCTACATCAACTCGAGAAAGTAGACCCAAAAGTGAGTCTAATGAGAGGCAAGGTCAACACAACAATTGGTGCAAACTCGCAAAAGTGTGAAGGGCTCTTCCACTTAAAGATTAAGGTGAAGCAAACTAGCAAAGTATCATTTACCCTGCCTATAACTTTTTAATTATGAGAATGTCCAAGAATATACACTTCATAAATAATCTTCCTGTTGGTCTCCCCTTTTTAACAAATTATTCAGAATACAGCATCAATTGACTCTCATAGAAAAATGATACAAACAAGGCATGAAAAATATTGATTTATATAGCAGGTACACCATCAAGTTCATTAGAAGGGCCTATCACAAGCAAGAACTGTGTGGGGTATCCATTCAGACTCCACCATACAACTGCATTTGATAAAAGGGTTTCCAGTAACAGACGCTTATGTGGTGACATACATAAAGGACTTCAAGCACACGTCTGAGGTGGAAGAAAAGGAAATTATTTACCTGAGAAAGCCTCCCTGCATCCAAAGCTTGGCGGAATCTGGATTGTAAGGCTGCAGAAACAGCTTTGACTTCATTTTCGGGCACAGCAAAACAAATGGAATGCTCGCTGCTAGCCTGAGTCAAACTAATAATTAGCAAGAAGATGATAAATAACACAGACCCAGATAGGCAAACAGAAAAGTTAGCAGATACCTGAGATATCATGATAACATTAGCTCCCACATCTTTCACAGTACTAAAGATAGCACTGGCTGTACCAGGAACACCAGCCATTCCAGTTCTGCATAACAATAAGCTAAACTGAATACATACATTTATGTATATATATACATGTATGTATATATACATATATGTATACATACATATGTACATCTATATATATATATATACTTATGTATACATCTATACATACATACATACATCCATCCATCCATCCATCCATATATATTTACATACATACATATACATATATACACGCACACACACATACATACATACAGATGTGTATGTATATACGTACATACAAACACACACACACATATGTAAGTATACATACATAAGTACATACGTACATAAGCATGCATGCATGTATGTATGTATGCTTACATATGTATATCTATATATGTGTATACATAGATACATATATATGTATATATATATATGTATGCATGTATGTATGTATATCTATATATGTGTATACATAGATATATATATATGTGTGTGTGTGTGTGTGTCTGCATGTATGTATATATGCATGTTTTGCATGCATATGTACATACATACATACATATATATGTGTGTGTGTGTGTGTATGCATGTTTTGCATGCATATGTACATACATACATATATATATGTGTGTATGTGCACGCGTGCGGGTGTACATCCATATATATATGTGTGTGTGTGTGTGTGTATGCATGTTTTGCATGCATATGTACATACATACATACATACATATATATATGTGTGAGTGCGCGCGCGCGCGCACACACACACATATATATATACATGCATAGATATATACATGTATAGATACATGCATGCATGTATGTATGCATGCTTACATATGTATATGTACATATACGTATACATATATACATGTATGTATATATGTACGTATACAGATACATATAAATGTATATAGAGATACATATATACGTGTCTATATACGTGTGTATGTGTGTGTGTTCGTAGATATATGTATACATATGTATATGTATGTATGCATGTGTGTGCATGCATGCATGTTTGTATGTATCATAAAAAACCTCACCCCTCAACATTAATAAGAGCCAAATTATCTATGGTAGCAAATGCTTTGACAACAGACTCCAAGCTCTTTTTATCGCCATTTTCATTCACAGGTTGTTGGCAAATCATTGTTCCAGGAGCAGAAAGATTGAAAATATTTCTAATCACAATGGGAATGCCATGCCTCATTACTGGAATGATGGTTCGTGGATGCAAAACATTTGCCCCAAAATATGACTGCAAAAATAAGCAAAGTTTCAAGTTACAAAGTATTTCTAGCACAAAAGGCAAGTTGTTTCAACAAATAACAAAAGAAAATGGAGCTGACCATTTCCCAGGCCTCCTGATAAGACAATGTTCTCAATATCACAGCCTCACCAACTGCAAATAGAAAGAATTCTTCAGCACTGACATGTACTCATTATTACGTATTTCAGTAATTGATATGCAAGTATCTACTATTTAAAGTTTTAAACCAGTTTTTCAAGCATCCATTCTTTGATATGTAAAATAAAATATATAAGCTGCTTGTTGAAATTTTTGTCTTACTTGTGGATGCTTCTAAAATGGGGTACTGAAACATATCTGATATATATGACTTGTAAAAATGTACACATTTATAATGATCATCCAATATGAATCTAAATGTGATTTATATTTTGAATTAATATTACTTATGCACATTAACATAAAGAAATAATATACAATTAAGAGTAAGATGAAACCTTTTCGGGGATCTGCACTGAATACACCATCAACGTCAGTCCAGATAGTGACTTGGCAAGCCCTTACAAGTGCACCCAGTATGGCTGCTGAGAAATCACTTCCATCTCTTTTCAAAGTTGTTGGAATGTTTTGGGGTGTACTGGCAATGAAGCCAGTGGCAATTATTGTATCAGCTGGACATTGAGCAAACCACTTCTCAAGTCTCTTCTCAGATTCTAAATAGTCAGGATCCACTTGATTAGAACCAGTGGGATTAACAATAAGGACATCCCGTGTATCCATCCAACTGCAAGGCCTTCCAGACTGCACCATAGAGATAAAGATCCTATTAAAAGGTAATCTTGAAGTTCTGTAGAATAGGTGGCTGACATTGTTGTAAGCCTAGCAAACCTTCTTTATAGCATATGACAACATCTGAGCAGACCATAACTCTCCATGACCAACAACAAAGTCAGAAAAAGATTCCGTAGCATGACCAGCTGCAAAATTTGTTATGAATGTCAGGAAGAATCATCAATAAAAAAAAAAAAAAAAAAAACAAGGCTTAAAGAAACAATCATGTTAGAAATATGCATGGATATGTACAACAAATGATGGACAGTGTTGGTAACTTGGAGAAAAAGGTCAGAAGCAAAGATCATGGACTATCTGCTTTTTGAACAGGACTACAAAAGGGGTTGGAAGGGAACAGAAGTGCTGGAATAAAACCACCCAGTAGAACCCAAATGGTGCTCCTGAATTGTCATAGTTCAACTAGAGGCACCAAATCTTTTATAGACTCAAAGTCTGTTCCCTTGTATGAGCTTTGGGCATTTTCCACACACCTTTATTGCCATGTTTGTTCTAACTTTTCTACCCCAACCTTAAACCAAATTAAATCAGCAACAATTTGCAGCAGTGCTAGGAAACATCATGGCCTTTAGAATCAAAACAAACTGATAAATGACATGATGCATAAGTACAATTCACAATTCAATGTGCCAAACATTTTCTAATGAAGGTAATAGAAGTCAGAGAAATTTTTTATAGACTTTTGGTGCAACAATAAAACCACCTTGCCATAAGATGGATAATGTTGGGGTATGTTTGATTGGGAGGAGTTGGACTCTAGAATAGAAATGGGAAGGAGTGACTCCCATTCAGCCTTTTTTTTTTTTTTTTTTGAGGGGAATAGGAATGCCCTAATCCCTACTCTTCTAGTATTCAAATCCCCTTCCAATTCCAATTTCAGTCACAAAGCAAACATGCTGGAGGATATGGCCATTCCAATTCCCATTCCAAACATTCTGATTCCAGTCACGAACCAAATGCACCCTTGAAAAAATCCGAACGAGAAGCCCTACACATAAATACCCTGGAAAGTGCAAACAAAAAGGTATCCTAGATATTCAATGGAAAATATTTTAAGGTGATAGTCTAAATAATGCACAAGTTAGATTTATATGTGAATGTGTGAATTACAAGATATGGTGAAAAAGAAATGCAACAAGCCGCAGGTCAATCAAATAATACCTAAGAAAAGAGCCATCAGATCAAGTTTCATACACATTGCATGGAGAAGGTTGTGGACAAAAAAGACACAAGTGATGTAGATAGAAAGAAAATGTATATAGTGATCCTTAAAAGCATCCTCTTGGGCAAATCTCATGCCATTCATGGGATGTTACAACATAAAGCAGTGGAAGTTCAGTTAGTTTCCTTTTGCAATAGACTTACAAAGTTAAAAGGTTTTGAGGTGCTGCCTCTTTACCCTTGAAATTTGTCGAACCAATAATCAAAATGAAAGATGTGTAGTTAGTGCTTGCATATGTGTGCACATATATGTGCACACCCATGCAGACATGCGTAGATGCAGTTTAGTTTGGAGCAATTTGCAAATCTGCAGCTGCGCTACAACCACCTGATGGAGCATCCAACAACCCCTTGTGAATGGCTTTTGCATGAAAGTAGAGGCAAACACATTTCATAGGGTCACTGGATGCCCCATCAATAGGCATGTAAAAGTTCACAGCAATCTGCAACTAAATCATATCTTGCACATAAGCCCCCAACATGATCTACTTTGTGAGGTCAACCATGGTAGTTGGTAGTCACCATGTGAAACCTACCACACAATCCCACATCCTTCCATCTCCATGCATATTTTCTCTCTTCGCTTGATCAAACAATCAATTGCACATGCATATTCTCTCTATGTAATTGCTTGACAAACTTAACAAAATTATTGTCTTTTATAAGGGAAAGAATTAAACATCAATAAAAAGTGTGGATAAACACCTATTCCATGTCACATAGTCTATGTCATCCATGCACTTGATTTGAGCATCGACCCTTCATGCATGAAGTGTGTTCATCTTCCTTCCTCTCCGATTGATCTCAATTGCCTACACTCATGACCAAACTGTTAAGAGATGTTTTTCATCTCAGGTGATATGAATTATATCAAACACTCACACCGTGGTACCTTTTCTCTCTAGTTTTTACCCGTCTCTAGTTAGGTATGTTGATTTTCAGCCATTCTATCTCCTCAAGCAAGGTTTGCAAGTGAAGTGAAGATATGATGCACTAGTCATGTATCTAAGTGTATTATGTAAATACGCATGTATGCAACTGCACACATGTAAATGCGTGGATGTGTGTGCACTCAACTAACATGTATCTATCACAACTTCCAAAAATTAAGGTCTTTCCTGCACGAGCTTCATGTCAATCTCGTGCAATTGTTTTCATTTGATAGGATTTGGTATGTGATTTATGTATAAAAAGTATCACCTGTATTTGAATCAATCCTATTGGGCTCGTTGTTGGCATTCAACAAAATCACAGTGTTACACATAGAGAAGTTGCAGATATGTAAAACAATATAAAGCATTTTGCATCTTAAGGGTGATATGTTTAAGAAATGACAGTGTCAACATTCAAAGGAATAAGACAACATGAATGAAACTTAAAAAAGTAATCCAAGAATAAAAATTCAGCATTGAGAAATTCAGACCGCCAGATCTCAGGATAAGTACTACCAAGAGTCATAGAACTGGAAGATCAATGGAAGAAAAACAAAACAGACCACAGATTAGCATATCATGTTCTGATTTTAAATGACCCATGCATTTTGAAGACCATGAAGAACATGGAGTAGGAACTGAAAAAGGGATTCAACAGATTACTCAAAAATGCAGAAAATTTAGCAGCAGGACTTTGTTAAAAGAAACTTTAAAAAAAAAAAAAAGTTGGATGATTTGGAACCTATGTAGATGGCACGAAGCATTGCTTTTAGGTTACTGATGTCAATTTGCAACTGAGATAAGAATCTAGTCAGATCCTCTCCATCAAGGAGGTCCTTTGCTGCTAACATGTGCTTTTCAAAAACATTATCAATTGCTGACACATAAGAATCATCCCTTGACTGAGCCTTGTATACAAGGTCATACATCATGTCTGTCACTTTTGACATTGCAGAAACTACTACCAACTTTCTCTCTGATGAATCATTCAGGACTATGTCTGCAACATTCTGAATTCTTTTGGGGGTTCCCATACATGTCCCACCAAATTTATGGACAGACCACATGTCACCTTTAGGAAAATGAGCATTTTCAACAGACTGTTCAACCGAAACATCTGTCAAGAACAGAAAAGGTAAAAATGAGTAATTAATGTTAATTAATAAAAGGCTATATGCAAAACTGAATAGTAAAGATACGTTTTCACTGCATGCAGGCCTTGTGTGGAGGGGTTTGGGGGGCAGTGACCGAAATGCACCAGCACAGGTTGACATAGATCAGTATGCACAAGAAGATAGAGGTAAATACCAACTGTACTATGCTCATACCAGGCAAACACAGTATTTTTTCTGCAGTACAAACTGGTACTTAGAAGCACCTAACTGCTTGGTTAAAAGGAAAGGTTAGCTTTGAAATCAATAATAGTATATATATAAAAAGAAGGAGAGCTATTTAAGGAGGCCTAGCTTGTTGAGTATTTAAAATATGTTTAGCAAAAAAAAAAGGTGGGGGCGATAAAGAATGATAGTAAGAAGGCTAAAGAAACTAAAAATAAAGTTGCAAGAAAGAACTGGAAAGGTTGGCAGAGATATCAGATATAGCCTTTCATAGGATGGAAAAACAAAAGTATTCAGAAAGCCAAAAACCAAATATTGGGATAATGTTAAGGTTTAGTGGCTTTGATCAAGGACGAAAGAGCTACATGAAATCACAAACATTAGTTTGGAATTATTCAGCTAAGATTACAAATACCTGCAATAGAAGCAAAGATACGGTTATTGGATCCATCCTTTCTTATGCTTTCTGAAGCACAATCTATCCTGAAACAGCAGTAAAGGCAGATCAACTAAACAAATTTGATGTTGTGTACTTCTGAAGAAACAAAAGCAACAACTTAGATTGTGGATCACTTATTTACTATCTAAGCCATATTTTGTGGTAAAGAACACATTCCTCATCAAGAAATGACTAGATTGTTTAGCACCTACAAGTCAACACATAATAACACCCAAATAAGTCAGAAAGAAAGAAGGGGTTACCTTGAAAGTAAAATACTCCATAACGTTCACAAAAAGGGCCTTTAAAAAAAAATTCAAGAATACCGTGCAGATTGACCGTGAACTTACAAAGGACACAGATTAGAGATGTACTTGATTAGTCCGACTCACTCACAAACCCAAGAAAATGAGGAAAAAATCAAAATAAGAATTTGGTGGTTTTCCAGAACTTTATACCGTTCACAAAAAGTTTTATAATTTTTTAGCAAATAAAAAGGCACTAAATATACAGCCTTTTAACAATACGAGCAGAGAGAAATTACTCACCTAAGAGCACCGCCAAAATGCCAACCTCTGGTTTTTCCGCCATTGCGACCTTGCAAAAGAGCACCGCTGCATTACCCACATGCATCCAAATCACATCAATGAACACGAAAGTACGAATCAAGATTCGAAATATGAGCACTAAAACGAATAACAAAGAACCGAAAAACTAGAATCCACCGACGATCATTGATATTCGGTGCTTAGGAATCGCAAGAAATGGGTTCAAAGTGACACGAATCCAAATCACATGGATCAAATGCCATTATACCAATCAAGATTCAAGTTTTCAACAACAAAAGGAACCAGAAAGAACTCAGGACCAAAACCCACACGTAGTCTTCGATTATTGATGCTCACGAATAACAAGAACTAGTTTGAAGCGATAACTTGGACATATCTTGTAGTATATACTAAAATTCGACGTAGAATTGGAATCCAAGAACAGTTCTGGAGGAAGGAAAGCCGAACCTGATGGGAAGAAGAGGCGGCGGAGAGGGACCGTCGGAGTAGAGCGGAGACGAGCGGCGGAGGGTGGAGGAGGGGCACGGGTTGGAGATCGCGAGGGACCTCATCTCTAAGCCGGGGAATGGTGTGGTGGCGGCTTCCGAGAGGAGAGCCGAGCGGCAACGGGTGAAAAGAGAGCGAAGAACTAAAACCCCTTGCCTGCTAGGCTCCGGCCACGGACGTGTAAGCCTCCTAAACCTGGAATGGTGATATTTAGCTGCGCGGTCTGGAACAGCGAACACTAGATCTCAGCACGTGCTCAAGATTCCAAGCCGATTAAAAGCCAAGCCCATAAATGCCCCTAAAATAAAGTAAGGCAGCGTTGGTGATTAATTGGGTCACCACGGTGGCCTAAGATTATCAGTGATTTAAATTTTATAGTGATCTAATCATCAATAATCTAAAATTATTATATTTGATGATCATGACCCGATGATCAAAAATCTTCGAATATCTATAAATAATTTATTTAATATTTTAAAAAAATCTAAAATTATTGGTTATATAATACAAAAACTAACCATAATGTATTCCATAAAAATATATTTAATAATCATATATAATATATTTTAAATAAAATATTACCATATTTATAAATATATTAATAATTAATAGATTTTATAAAAACATATTTATTAGTCCTATAAATTAATAAACCTATAAAAATATATAATTATTATTATATAATTAATATTTTTATTTATACTTATAGTATATTATTTATTAATTTAAATATTTGTTTTGATTAGAAAAATAAGACAAATAGAAATAATATATTAAATATTTTTATTATATAAATATAAAGTATGATAAGATATTTTTACTCTAATTTAAAATTATTATTGAATCATAATATGATGATAATATAGTTAATAATATATTATAATATAATATATATTATAATATATAATATATAATATTAAAAATAATATAATATTATATATAATATTTATATAATATATTGATGATATATTAATATATTAATTTTTTGCTAGATTGAGGGATATTTTTATCCTTATATCTTGGCTTAAGATCGCTGCCTAAAGTTGATTTTGGATTTTCGACCTTGAGAATAGGCATCCTATCACTGAATTGGGAGATGATTTGAGGAGTCGAGATGATTTGAAATCACTGTTATATAGGAGTATTATGATACAACTAATCACTTCCATCTATATCACCTTTGATCTTGGGTGGATCACTCCATACTAAACACTTTCGGGAGGTGTTTCGATAGGATGATCCATCTAAGATCAAAGGTGATATGGGTGGAGATGATGAGATCGTTGTATTTGGTTGCGCTATGGTGATCCCACGTAGCAATAATTTTAAATCATTTTTACTTTTCAAATTACCCCCTAATCCAGTGATGTGATATCCATCCTCGAGATTGGGAATCCAAGATCACCCCCATGCAATGATCTTGGACTAAAATATAAGGACAAGAATATCCTCACTCTAATAAAAAAAAATGATACATCAATATACTGTTAATATATTATATTAATATTATATATATGATATTATATTATATATGATATTATATATGATATTTATGATATAATTATATTATAATATGTTATTAATCATATTATTATCATATTATAATTCAATAATAATTTTAAATTAAAATAAAAAAATCTTATTGTACTTTATATTTATATATTAAAAAAATATTTAATATATTACTTCTATTTATCTTATTTTTTAAATCAATATAAATATTTATATTAATAAATAATATATTATAAGTGTAAATAAAAATATTAATCTATAATAACAATTAATATATTTTTATAGGATTAATAATTTATAGTACTAGTAAATATATTTTTATAGAATATACTAATTATTAATATATTAATAAATATAATAATATTTTATTTATAATATATTATATAAATAATAAATATATTTTTATAAAATATATTATGAATAATTTTGATATTATATAACCAGTGATCTTAGATTTTTATAGAATATCAAACAGGTTATTCATGATATAATCTTTAATTATTGGACCATAGCCTATCTTAAGATCATTGATGATTAAATCATCATAAGATTCAAATTATCAATGATCTTAGATCATCATGATAATTTTATTTGGATCACCAAACACCACCCAGAGATGGATGCAGTTCTCAGGTTGGTTGAGGTGCAATGCTGGATAAAATTTCTATTTTACCCTCAACAGTTCGTTGTTAGATGGCTTGTATTTCTTGTGGGGCAGAAAATGGGGGCGCACATCGTTTGCTTTGATAAGAAAGGGCATCACGGCAGGGATGGCCGACGGCGCTTGGATGCCGAGGAAGGATCGTGATGGAAGCGTGGCTTGTTTGGTGGGTCGTCATTATCTTGGTTGGACGGATATGTTTCGTATACGTTGTTGAGACTAATTTAAGGTTTTGGTACATTACTTTTAACGTAATCCAGCGAAATCAGCCCGGGGGTTATACCTTACAGCCTCCGGTAAAAGATACTTCAACGATCTGCACGTGTTTCTGTCTCGTCCGGCCAATGGATTGCGAAAGACAGCCAGTGAAGTGCACCTGGTACGTTAATTTTGTTGACGATTTTATTTTGATGATGTAAAGGTCCACTTGTGGTACACAGTATTTGGAAAATGTGATTAATTTAAAACATCAAAAAGGAGGGATAGAGGATGAGTCAAAGGGAGGAGGCCAGCGCACGATTTCACACAGTATCCAGAGCGAGAAAAGGCTGCATGCATGCAAAGTTTGGCACTCTCGTATAAAATATCAAATCAATTATAGCTTTTAAAGTTTTTCTGGTTAATTTTGACCTACTTGACAGCCTGCCATGATCGACCCTTGCTTTATGTAGTCATTTCTTCTCATATTGCCTCACCGATGTGCTATCTTGTTAATTTCCATGGGCATTTGCTCTATCTGTGAGCTACTCCAGGTATTATTGTGGATTTATAAGATTCTCCGGTATCTTGGTCCATGACTAATGAGAATAGATTAGGCCTACCAATCAATAGAAATCATGCTTTTGCTTGGAGCACAAATGAATGCATAACGAGCTTTGAAATTCATTTTTGAGAATGATTAGTTTTGGTCAATCTATAGGCATCCTAGTCCCAATGCAGATCCCAAACTTATTTTGTTTGGTGTGTCCAGCAATATAGTGGGCCTAATCAGTAGCCTATGGTCAAGACCTCCGAATATTTGCATATCATTTTTTAGTTATTTGATTGATGTTGCTAGATAATTCAAAGTGCTGTCTGCCCATGACTGTGTTGATTTGGATCTGTCACGCCTCCGATCCGAGATTATGAATCGAGGGTCATGACAACCGCCGCATACTCATAGAAAACTCTTCCCATAAGCATGCAAGGCATCTTATCATGCTATCCTAAAAAAATAGCAAAATAATTAGATAATGATTTAAATCCAAAACATAACAACCTAAATTTTTTCTTTAATGTCTCAATAAATTCAACAATGATTCATAGTCCTTACATCAAATTCAATAAGACTTTCAACCGAAAATAAAAGTATAGAGATTCTGCTTCTGATCACTCTTTCATTTATATCTTGTATCATCTTAATTCCTCAACATCTGTAAAAACAGTAAAATAAGAGGTAATGAGCTAGACAGCCCAGTAAGCAATGATCACTTCTCAACAGATTTCATCAGGCATTTAAGTAAATAATCATTTATAGAAAATAAGCATATAGAGTTCATCAATCCGAAATCAATTTCAATTATGCAACATAATTCATGCCAAATACATTTCTTTTTCGAAAATTCAAGTTTCTTTCGAGATTTCAATTTCTTTCATTCTTAAATTCTTTTCGTCAACCATGAGCTATGACCACATTTTCCCTGTGGCAGGGTCATAATACCGCGTATCTGCTTGCGGTAGGCTACGAATCATCTGGCAGCCATGTCCTTTGGAACCGCTGGTCTCTCTGGCGGTTTGTCGCTGGTCTCTCTGGCGACATGTCGCTGGTCTCGCTGGTGACATAAACCCTCAGGACAATCAATTGCCAACGTATATGCCCCCATTGGCAGGGTCATTTACATAGTCAGGTTGTCAATTCATAATGTTTCTTATATCATAATTCTTCATAAATCATATTTCATATTCTAATTTCGATAATAAAATATTTAATCATGTAGTATCGAAATCAATCAATGTAATGCATCATGAAATCAATATGTTCAATCATGCTTCATCATAACATTTCAAATAAGATATTTTCATAACAAAATACCATTCATCCAATTCATGCATCGTTTCACAAATCATGTCAGAAAAAATACATTATAATTTACCGATAAATCTAGAAAAAGTGAAACATTACTTACCTCAAATGCATTCCAATAAATCTACATAATTCTATAAATTTTCTTCCAAAAATTCTGTTTGTAGATCATATCGCGATATCCCATGATCAAACATCCACAATCCTATACAGAATCAATTTCAATAATTAGAAAGAATACGAACACCATATTTCAACGGTTTAGATTGGGTCCGATCATCTAATTTCATCTAATCAAAATCTAATTATGACCTAAACGATCTAAAGTTTGACTATCAGATCAAATCGGATTCGAAGTGATAGGACCGAGGTTTCTTCATCGATTTCATAAAATCAAGTGGAGAGAGAAAATAAGAGGAGAGAGAATTCATGAGGTACAATTCGAATTGATCAGGTGATATAATCCAACATTACGATTGGTCCAATATCTCGAGCGGTGAAATCAACATGATCAAATCATGATTAAATCGGGATCATGGATTATCAAATTGAGAAATATCGGATTTGATCAAGGTGGGTGCCAATATACTGTCTGACAATCATGGATCAGGGTTCTTCATTAGAATCAGATCAGGACTATTAAAAAAAATTTCTTCATTCACTAACCTTTTTAGAGAGAGAATCAATCAAGAGAGAGAATATTTTAGAGAGAGAAAATTCTAGAGAGAGAAAATTTTAGAGAGAGAAAGCTCATCTTGAATTCTTCAGACAATATGATTCAACAAATTCTGATCGATCAGATCAAATCATGTTAATATTATTATGTAGATAATTTAATAAAATTATAAAAATTAAAATCTTAAAAATACCTGATCTGATCAAAGTGGATGTCGATGTACCGTCCGACGATCACAGATCAAAAATCCATCACTAGGATCATTTAAATTCATCATCATTCTTCTCAAAATTTTAGAAATCTTAGGAGAGAGAAATAATCTAGAGAAAAAATTCTAGAGAAAAAAAATAGAGAGAGAAAGTCCAATTCTAGAGAGAGAAAATATTAATTCAAGCTGAAGAGAGAGGGAAGAGAGAGAAACTTTCTTTCTCATATTTTATTATTTATATCATTATTTATTAATTAATTTAATAATTTTTTTTTCTTTTCTTTTCTTTTCTCTCTCTTTTTTTTTTCTTTTTCTTCTTTTTTCTTCACGGAAGAGAGAAGAGAAAATCTTATTATTATTATTATATTATTATTATATTATTTTTCTTCTTCTTTTTCTTTTTTTTCTTTTTTCTTTTATTTTTTTTTCTTTTCTTTTCCTTCTTTTTCTTTTCTTTTTCTTTTCTTTTTCTTTTCTTTTCCTTCTTCTTCTTTCTTCTTCTTTTCTTTCCCGTGGGTTCATTTGGGCTGAAACAGGGGACCATGAGGTCCCCTCGTTGGCTGGCCGACCGGCGGCGCAGCCGGCGTGGGGCGGCCATCGGCAGGAGGGAAGGCGATCCGGCGGCAAGAGGAGGCCAAACCGATGGTCGGCGGTGACCACCGGCGACAAAAAAATGGCAAAAAGGAAGATTCTTTCGCAACAAAATCCGACGACTCCGATCGCCGGCGAGCGTGCACATCGGCATGGGAAGGAAGGGGGAGGAGAGAGGAAGGGGAGAAGGCTTACCTCCGATGTCGGCGAGGCTTTTCCGACGAGAAATTGGACGGCACAGGGACGGTCTTCTGCGGTGGATTTTTCGACGATTGTCGTCGATTGAGCTTAGGATTTTTGATGGAAATGAGAGAGGAGGGATCTCCTCCTTAAATAGAACCGGAGGGAGCTCATCTCCGACTCTGATTGGGAGCCGGCGAGAGGAGAAAGAAGACTCCCTTTGGGAGTCTTCTCCCCTGTTTTCTTTCTATTTTTTTTTTTTTTGGGCTTTGTTACATGGGCTAGGATTTGTTATCGGGCTGGGCCATCACATTCTTCCCCTCTAAAAGAAATATCGTCCTCGAAATTTTTCTTGCTTGAGTCTTCATAGTTTCTTACTTGAATCTCATCCTCATATATTTCAATATTCTAATTCTTGATATAAATTCATTCTTAAATTATTTCATAAGAGAAAAATCGGTACATCAAATATTTATCTGAAACGGAACCATTCATTTTCTTATTTATCAAGATCAACGTCTCAAAGATTTTTAATATTTCAAGATTTTAAAATTATAATCTCATTTCTTATAAAAATCATGTTCAGTATCTCACGACTCAAATTAAAATTAAATCTATCTCTTGTAGATAGAAGAAAATCAATGTCTCTATTCTTGCATAAGAACTTCATTCATCATCATCATTCATTTTTTTTTTAATATTATCCACTCTTAATTTCAACCCATCATAAGATAGGAAAATATATTTCTATGAATCATATGATGACATCCTAATCAATCAAAATTCAAAACTATTTTCTCTTATTCGTATTTTCAAAGGTTAAAGATTTATCATTTCAATCTCATTCTCGAATTTTTGATATTTTATTTCTCGATGCAACTTCATCATTAAGTCATTTCATAAAGATCAATATCACCATTGTTGATTGAATCAATATCACTATTTCTAGTCATCGAAATTTTCTTACTCAAACCCTCAAACTCTTAAATATTCTAATTCTTGAAGCAAATTTTTATCATTAAGTCATTCCATAATAAAAATTAATAACTCAAAAATTGATCTACATCAAAACTATATTTTTCTTATAATCAAAATCAATGTCTCTATTCTAAGTAAGTATATCAATTTTCTTCATCTAAACATTAACAACTCTTAATTTAACGATTCATTATCAAATTAAATTATAAATAACTTCAATCCATCTTTTGTAGAATAATCGTCAATATCAATAGATAACCTCAATCTTTTTCATTCAGTCAGAGAAATAATAACGATCAAAAGAGTCCAAACTTCAAATTTTATTATACCCTGAAGATAAGTATTTGAGTATAATAATCTAAGATCGAAATCATTATTCGATAAACAATCTCAAATTCTTCCTAATAAATAGAAAATTATAAAATTTAATTCTATGATGGAGAAAATTTATCTCTAAATATTCTAAATTTAAAATAAAAAATCAAGGGTCCACTCATCCTAGAATTAGGATGCTAAATATTTTTGTAGCATAGTAGGTAGAAGCACTACTTTTAAAAATCACATTAGGATATCTAAGATAATTCAAAATTTTAAAATATTATTTTTTGTAATATCAATAAATTTCTTGTATCAAACCATATCATCTATCATAATTCTTTAACTCAAAGGGTCAACATTCCTGACTTACTCAAAGTAATCCAGATTACCATGCTTCCGCTGCGCATTCTGATCTAACAATCAAAATTTTTTAGCTTCATCAAAAAAATTTTGATCAAATTATTTCTTTACTTTATCAATAGAAAAGATCTAAAATTTTAAATTTCAATTGAAGTCAAAGATTAACTTTCGATTCTCATTCATATTTTTACTGATGTACAATAATCTTGATTAACCCTTGAGTCCAATATCATATTTAAAATTATCATATAGATTTACTAAAATCAATATGAATCAAATCTTAATTCTCATATCAATTCAATTCGATAATTTTCAAACCAAAAATCTTTATAAGTCAAATCAACGAGAAAATCCTTCAATGCTACACCAATTTGAACATTATCTGAATATATAAGAATTTCAAATCATTATTTTGTTTTCTAAAATTTCTATTATCAGGATCTTCAATATCTATCAAATATCCTTTCATAACAATCATACAAGCTTCAAAAAATCAAATCTCTATTTAATAGTAGATTCAATTAGGGACCTCGTTAACAAGAGCAAAGAAAACTTCGTATCAATTCCTAAATCCAAAATTTCTAAATTATAAATTCACATGGATCCCTTAATCTGAAATAAATATAAATCAGATCTTTTATCTTAATCTAAAGATATCAATTTTTCATTAGCAACCTCAACAATAATATGAGAAAATTTCTTGATCAACTTAGATACAGAATCTTTAAATTGAAATTTCATGCACATCATGTAGTCTCTAAGAGACATAAGATCCATTATTTAGATCTAAGGATGATGATTCAAGATTCCAGTACGATGAATATTCTACAACCTCATAATCGATTTCATCAATAAGAAATAGGTTTCTTTGCAATATCCTCAAATATGCATTCATCCTATTATGCCATTTTATATATAATCCACGTACCAAATTTAATTTCGATAAATATTCCAATCAAGCATCATAAAAGATTTTTTTTAGTCCATCCTGGAACAATATTTTATCATCAAATCTTTATCTTGTCAATAATAGTCAACTTCTCAACTAAAAGTAATATCATAGTATTATTCTCACATCGAATTTGAACTTACGATTTACTTAAATAACCAATGATCAAATTAATAACCATAATTGCACAATAAAATTTTATGTCCATCCTTTTGTGATTACTTTCGATCAAGATCTAACTAATCATATCATGATCAATAGATCATCCATAATATTTCAAATTCTATATGTCATAATCTCTTGTGATCTTTTTATACATAATCTCAATATTTAATTAAAATTTTTAAATATTTCTCCCACTACAATCATCAAAGATCTACACTATAATGTCCCTAGTGTCTATCCACTTATACCCATTCTATATCTGATTCTATGTTTCATGATTCATCCACTTATGCTCTGATACCATTATAATTGTCACGCCCCCGATCCGAGATTGTGAATCGAGGGTCTTGGCAACTGCCGCATACTCATAGAAAACTCTTCCCATAAGCATGCAAGGCATCTTATCATGCTATCCTAAAACAACAGCGGAATAATTAGATAATAATTTAAATCCAAAATATAACGATCTAAATTTTTTTCTTTAATGTCTCAATAAATTCAACAATGATTCATAGTCCTTACATCAAATTCAATAAGACTTTCAACCGAAAATAAAAGTATAGAGATTCTGCTTCTGATCACTCTTCCATTTATATCTTGTATCATCTTAATTCTTCAACATCTGTAAAAACAGTAAAATAAGAGATAATGAGCTAGACAGCCCAGTAAGCAATGATCACTTCTTAACAGATTTCATCAGGCATTTAAGTAAATAATCATTTATAGAAAATAAGCATATAGAGTTCATCAATCCGAAATCAATTTCAATATGCAACATAATTTATGCCAAATATATTTCTTTTTCAAAAATTCAAGTTTCTTTCGAGATTTCAATTTCTTTCATTCTTAAATTCTTTTCGTCAACCATGAGCTATGACCACATTTTCCCTGTGGCAGGGTCATAATACCGCGTATCTACTTGCAGTAGGCTGCGAATCATCTAGCAGCCATGTCCTTTGGAACCGCTGGTCTCTCAGGCGGTTTGTCGCTGGTCTCTCTGGCGACATATCGCTGGTCTCGCTGGCGATATAAACCCTCAGGACAATCAATTGTCAACATATATGCCCCCATTGGCAGGGTCCTTTACATAGTCAGGTTGTCAATTCATAATATTTCTTATATCATAATTCTTCATAAATCATATTTCATATTCTAATTTCGATAATAAAATATTTAATCATGTAGTATCGAAATCAATCAATGTAATGCATTATGAAATCAATATGTTCAATCATGCTTCATCATAACATTTCAAATAAGATATTTTCATAACAAAATACCATTCATCCAATTCATGCATCGTTTCACAAATCATGTCAGAAAAAATACATTATAATTTATCGATAAATCTAGAAAAAGTAAAACATTACTTACCTCAAACGCATTCCAATAAATCCACATAATTCTATAAATTTTCTTTCAAAAATTTTATTCGTAGATCATATCGCGACATCTCATGATCAAACATCCACAATCCTATACAGAATCAATTTCAATAATTAGAAAGAATACGAACACCATATTTCAACGGTTTAGATTGGATCCGATCATCTAATTTCATCTAATCAAAATCTAATTAGGACCTAAACGATCCAAAGTTTGACTATCAGATCAAATCAGATTCGAAGTGATAAGACCGAGATTTCTTCATCGATTTCATAAAATCAAGTGGAGAGAGAAAATTAGAGGAGAGAGAATTCATGAGGTACAATTCGAATTGATCAGGTGACATAATCCAACATTACGATTGGTCCAATATCTCGAGTGGTGAAATCAATATGATCAAATCATGATTAAATTGGGATCATGGATTATCAAATTGAGAAATATCGGATCTGATCAAGGTGGGTGCCAATACACTGTCTGACAACCATGGATCAGGGTTCTTCATTAGAATAAGATCAGAACTATTAAAATTTTTTTTTTCATTCACTAATCTTTTTAGAGAGAGAATCAATCAAGAGAGAGAATATTTTAGAGAGAGAAAATTCTAGAGAGAGAAAGCTCATCTTGAATTCTTCAGACAATATGATTCAATAAATTCTGATCGATCAGATCAAATCATGCTAAGATTATCATGTGGATAATTTAATAAAATTATAAAAATTAAAATCTTAAAAATACCTGATCTGATCAAAGTGGATGTCGATGTACCATCCGACGATCATAGATCAAAAATCCATCACTAGGATCATTTAAATTCATCATCATTCTTCTCAAAATTTTAGAAATCTTAGGAGAGAGAAATAATCTAGAGAGAAGATTTTAGAGAGAGAAAGTAGAGAGAGAAAGTCCAATTTTAGAGAGAAAAAATACTAATTCAAGCTGAAGAGAGAGAGGGAATAGAGTGAAACTCTCTTTCTCATATTTTATTATTTATATCATTATTTATTAATTAATTTAATAATATTTTTTCTTTTCTTTTCTTTTCTCTCTCTTTTTTTTTCTTTTTCTTCTTTTTTCTTCACGAAAGAGAGGAGAGAAAATCTTATTATTATTATTATATTATTATTATATTATTTTTCTTCTTCTTTTCTTTTTTTTTTCCTTTTTCTTTTCTTTTTCTTTTTCTTTTCTTTTCTTTCTTCTTCTTTCTTCTTCTTTTCTTTTCCCGTGGGTTCATTTGGGCCGAAACAGAGGACCGTGAGGTCCCCTCGTTAGCTGGCCGGCCGGTGGTGCAGCCGGCATGGGGCAGCCGTCGGCAGGAGGGGAGGCGATCCGACGGCAAGAGGAGGCCAAACCGGTGGTCGGCGGTGATCACCGGCGATAAAAAAATGGCAAAAAGGAAGATTCTTCCGCAACAAAATCCAACGACTCCGGTCGCCAACGAGCGTGCACATCGGCACGGAAAGGGAGGGAGAGGAGAGAGGAAGGGGAGGAGGCTTACCTCCGACGCCGGCGAGGCTTTTCCAGTGAGAAATTGGACGGCACAGGGACGGTCTTCCGTGGTGGATTTTTCGGCAATTGTCGCCGATTGAGCTTAGGTTTTTGGTGGAAAGGAGAGAGGAGGGATCTCCTCCTTAAATAGGACCGGAGGGAGCTCGTCTCCGACTCCGATTGGGAGGCGGTGAGAGGAGGAAGAAGACTCCCTTCGGAAGTCTTCTCTTCTGTTTTCTTTCTATTTTTTTTTTTTGGAACTTTGTTATATGGGCTGGGATTTGTTATCGGGCTGGACCATCACAGGATCAAAGTAGATCTTGAATTGCATTCATGGTCTAAACGGCAAATCATGCTATGTAACGAAGCGATATTGTATCTTTTCTATGTATCTTTTTCTGAAGGAAAAAAAAAAAAAAGGCAATAAAGAGCTACCCCTTAATTTATTTTTTAACAAGAAATAGATACGTATTACATAATATATACAAGAGAGTAATGGTAAAAAAAAGATTAGATTCTGAAAGGTGATGCCAAGCTTCAAGTCCCTTCCAGAGGCTCTGTATTTTTTCTTTGTATCATTTAGTACAAAAAAACAATAATGGTGGAACACCTCAAACCCTTATGTTATTAGCAAGTGAAATGAGAAACAAATGATCTCATCAGCAACAAAAAAGAAGAAAAAAAAAATAGCCCAAGCGAAGTGTTAAAAGCTAGCAGTTAAAGCAAAAAGGATCTCAAAAAAATGTATGTTTTTAAAAAAAAATTATAATGGCACCTCTTTAACTTTGAATGCATCCCTAAAATATTCCTTCAACTTTAAAAAGTTTTAAACCTTCAAGTTTTATAATCGTTCCAACCAGCAGGTAATGATAGCCTGCCATTTCAAATAATGAAGATGTACTCTCTCTTTTCTAGCCTATTTGATTGTCTTGTCAACCACCATCTTCTCATTCCAACTGTCCGTTTTGAACCTTTTACTCTTATCCTCCATTCCCCAGCGATTATCCGGCAACCACTAATGATCCGAACCTCAATTTAACATCAATTAATTATCTCTCTATTCTTACGCACCTCCCATGCTGTCAATATTTTCTCGAGAAAAACGAAAAGAAAAGAGAGATGAATTACATTCTCATCATGCTAATATACCATCTTTTCTGGTTATATCTCACTCATTCTTCCGTATATTAGGAAGTAAAGCAAAAAGAAAATTTTGTTCTCAAACATACTATTTCAATTCTAAAATTTAGCTCGTAGCAAAAAAAATAAGTTAGATGCAAGATACGATAGCATCATAGACTAAGACCTCCAACTATTCATAGAAAGAGTTATTATCGATTTATCTTGGCAAGAAACCTCTCCAACTATTCCGCAAAGAAATCCATTCTCTTTCTTTTATAATGAAGCATGAAACTCAATCAGACAGGTTAAAAAAAAGATAGTCAAGGGAAGAGAAACCTTAAATTGTTTTCTTCTCTTCTTCTTCGCACCTCTATTCTCCCGTAATCCCTCCAAGCCCTTCCCTCTCACCCTCGTCAGGTTTTCAAATGGAATATTGGAAAGGAAATGGATGCTGCCCCATATAGGAAGGGCCTGACTTTGCTGGTCCACGACCCCCATCGCCCATCCATGTTGGTAGATAATTTAAAGTGCTATAACTGTGTTGCTTTAGATCAAAGTAGATCTTGAATTGCATTCATGGTCTAAACCGTAAATCATTCTATATAAAGAAGGGATATTGTATCTTTTTTATGTATCACTTGGTACAAAAAACCAATAATAGTGGAACACTTCAAACCCTTATGTTATTAGCAAATGAAATGCGAGACCAGCGATCTCACTAATAAAAAAAGAAAAGAGGTAAAAAAGTCCAAGGGAAGAGTAAAAACCTAGCAGTTAACGCAAAAAGGAATTCAAAGAGGTGTATCTTTTTTTAGAAAAATTGTAATGAAACCTCTTTAATTTTGAACGTATCTGGTTCTTCAACTTTAAAAAGTTTCAAATCTTTAAATTTTTTAATCGTTCTAAATTAATCCTCCCACTCTCCGACCGGTAGACAACAATAGCTTAACATTTCAAATGATGAAAATATCCTCTCTTTTTTTTTTTTTAGCTTATTCGAACATCTTTTCAAGTACCCTCTTCTCATTCCAATCATTTCCTTTGAACCTTCTACCCTTATCCTCCATCCTCCAATGATTATCCTGCAACCACCAATGATCCGAGCCTCAATTTGATGTCAACTAGTCCTCTATTTTATCGACAAAAACCAAAAGAAAATGTGAGGGATGAATTCCATTCTTGTTATGCTAACGTATTATCTTTCCTTCTTATATCTCACACATTCCTCCATATCTCAGGAAGTAAAGCTAAAAGAAAGTTTTCTTCTCAAACATACTGTTCCAATTCTAAAGTTTAGCTCGTAGCAAAAGAATAAGTTAGATGCAAGGTATGAGAGCACCATGTAGAGACAAAGACCTCCAGCTATTCATAGGAAGAGTTGCTGTTGATTTATCTTGGCAAGAAACCCCTCCAATGGCTCTCATTCTGCAAAGAAATCCATTTTCTTTCTTTATAATGAAGCATAAAACTCAATCGACCGGTTAAAAAGGATAGCCAAAGGAAGAGAAACCTTAAATTGTTTGATGCAACACATGTGCTCTCCTTCTGCTCGTAGCCTCCTCTTCTCCCACAATTCCATCAACCCTTCCCTCTCATCCCCCTAAGGTTTTCAACGGAATGTTGGGAAGGAGCTAGATGCTGCCCCATGCGAGGAAGGGCCTAACTATGTTGGTCCACGACACCCCATCTCTCCCCCCCGCCACGGCCTAGGCCCAATGTAGTCCAACCTCTTAGATGACCTTTGAGAGCTCCTGTCATGCGAAGAAACAACCCGCAGGAGGAGTCAGCAGCAGGCCATGGCCCACAGGCCTGCAGTTGGGTGCGATCGAGGCACCCACGTGGCTTAGTGCGCAAGCGCGTGTGCAGCCCGTGCGGCGCGGCGCACGGTGGTCCACCACGTCAGCGGTGATGGTATGGTCCAGGGTGGCCGCATTGATCGAACGTGGTCCACATGTGCGGTCGACAGCATTTTTCAGGCATTTCTCACAATCTATAGCCCTTCTGTGGACTGCTTAAGGGTCCACGGCATTTTCACACAGCTTACAGGGGATTTTTGAACTGTGTGTGGTTCTGGAGTGCGATCGGATGGTTCTGAGGCGTTGCGGCTTTGATCAACTGACTGTGAGGCATTTTGAGTCCTGATCGAAGATAGAGATCGGGTTGAACTCCGATTTAGACTCTGTTTCAGGCCTTTAAAAGGACCTATGGGCAGATAGAGGCTTAAGGTATTCGGTAAAGAACCCAGAGGCAGTCGGCAGAGTAGATGCAGGCAAAGCACCAAGGGTTGATAACAAAGTAGAGCGACAGAGGGTCTCTTTGGGTTACTTTGAGAGCTTCTTTTTGAGGGAGTAGTACTTCTTGTTGAAAGAGAGAGATTTATGTATGAGGGTTGAGGGTGTGATCTCTTCTTGTAAATTTTTTTTTCTCATAATAAAGCTTGCTTGCCTCATGGAGGTAAGCCTTGACTTAATCCACGTATTTGATTATGTTTCTTATTTTATTTCTTCTTTCTTTCTGTTGTATCGACATCATCACTGGTGTACCGATCTTGGACTTGAAAATCAATCCTGGACTTGGGAGATTCGTATTCCATATAAGGGATCTTTCTAAGAGGTGGTGCTAGACCAAGCGATATCGCGACGACAATCGGTATCAGAGCAGCTCTGGTCACAATAATTGGTATCAGAATCCGATTACCAGACAGCGTCAGATCATAGGAGAGGGCTAGACTGCGATGGTGTTGATCCAGATCGAAGAAGATGGAGAAGATAGGCTCAACAAGATAGAGAACTATAGGTTTGATAAAAAGAATAATTTCTCCTTGTGGCAAGCGAAGGTGAAGGACGTGCTCATCCAACAGAGATTGATCGATGCTCTCATGTGCGAAAAAAGTCAACTACCATGGAGGTATAGGATTGGAGATGGCTTCAGATGCAGACGGTGAGTATGATCTACTTGTACCTAGTGGATGACGTGGTGATCTATGTACTTGACGAGACTTATTGGACGGCGATGTGGTTGAAGCTCGAAGAGATGTATATAGCAAAGTCACCAACCAATGCTCTCTTCTTTTGAAAGCATTTTTATCAGCTGCAGATGATCGAGGGATAGAGCATGCAGGAGCATCTCAGCAACTTTCAGAAGATCCTCACCGACCTTCTCAGCATTGGCGATAAAGTTGAGCAGAAGACCAGGGCATTGGTCTTGCTTTCATCGCTTCCCTCTTGTTTTGAGTCTTTAGCGGCTGCTCTTCTAGTGGAAAAGAGCACCATCAAAATGAAAGAGATAACTTGTGCTCTACTCTCGAACAAGATTCTTAGATGAAAGAATCGAGCCTCGAGTTCAGGTGGCGACTGGACTATAATGGCGTTTGGAGGTGGTGGTGGCAGAAGATGAAGCGGAAAGAGATCGCGAGGTGAGCAGTCCAAGTCCAAGACGAGGGACTTGAGCAAGATCACATGCTACCAGTGCGATGAGTTGGGACATCATGTCAGAGATTGCTCGCAGCTCAAAGATCGGACGAAGGCTACAGCGATGGTCGTTCAAGGTAGCGACATCGATGAGATCGATGATTGTGTACTCATGATCTCAGAGGATGTATCTATTTCTTCCTATCAGTGGATTTTGGATTCTGTATGTTCGCATCATGTGTATTATAGAAAGGAGCTGTTTGACTCTCTCAAGAGTAGTGAGGGCACTGTTTGTTTGTTGGATGCATCGAGCTGTGCGATCGAGGGTATCGAGATCGTCAGCATGAAGGTATATGATGGAACAGTTAGAAAATTGGGTGAAGTTCGATATATACCCAATTTCAGAAGAAAAATGATCTCACTAAACAGACTAGATTCGACCGACTACAGGTGGAGAGTTGATGGAGGGATCCTAAAGATCTTACGTGGTAGTAGGATTGTGATGAGAGAAAAAAAATATGGAGGACATTATCTCTTGGTGGGAAGCTCAGCACGAGGTGGAGCTTTCGCAGCCAGTTGGAGCTTAGTGTGAGGTGGAGCTCTAGGTGCAGATGGATTGGACATGAGACATGAGACTCGAAAGGATGACAGACGACTTCACAAGGTGAAGTTTCTATTGCCACAGGAGACTACTCCGAGCAAATCTTAGGTTAGAGGAAGCACAGCACATGATAGAGATGAGATCGAACGGTCTGACTCGACTCTCATATTTATCCATCCATGATTAGCAGGTATATGTCTCAAGGCATAGGGGCGAAATCATCCAGAAAGCTCTTAACATTAGGTGGAGGATGAATATCGAGTCGAAGAGAAGAATTGTTGAGAAAAATGACTCGAATTTGACCACAAAGAGTCCATAGGTGAAACCACAATAAGAAGTCCAAAAAAGAAGCCCACGCAAAGAAATGGCCCTTTGGAGGAGTCTGCAGTAGGCCATGGCTCGCAGGCCTGTAGCTGGGTGCGGCCCAGGCACCCGTGCGGCCCAGTAGACCCACACGGCCCAGTGCGCAAGCATGCACGCGGCCCTCATGATGCACGGTGGTCCACCACACCAGCAGTGATGGTGCGGTCTATGGCGGCCATGTGGATTGGATGCGGTCCACATGTGCAGTCTACAGTATTTTTCAGGCATTTCTTGTGGTCTATGGCCCTTTCGTGGGCCGCTTAAGGGTCCACAGCATTTTCACGCGGCTCACAGGAGATTTTTGGGCTGTGTTTGGCTCTAGAGTGCGATCGGATGGTTCTAAGGTGTTGCGGCTTTGATCAACTGGCTATGAGGCATTTTGAGTCTTGATCGAAGATAGAGACCAGGTTGAACTCTGATTTAGACTCTATTTCAGACCTTTAAAAGGACCTATGGGCACACAAAGGCTTAGGGTGCTCAACAGAGAACCCAGAGGCAGCCAGTAGAGCACCGAGGGTTGATGATAGAGCAAAGCATTAGGCAGAGTGGCAGAGAGTCTTTTTGGGTTACTTTGAGAGCTTCTTTGTGAGGGAGTGCTTCTTGTTGAGAGAGAATGATTGGTGTACATGGGTTGAGGGTGTGATCTCCTCTTATAATTTTTTTTTCTCATAGTAAAGCATGCATGCCTCGTGGAGGTAAGTCTTGTGATAAGTCATATATTTGTACATTTATTTTAGATATTTTTGATAATTAATAGTGGTAACATCTTTTAAAAAATCTAATTTCATAAATAAATTAGATTTTTTTATAAAAATAAATAATTTTAAAATATAAAATTAGGATATATTTATGAAAAATAGATGTCAAGCTAATTGAGCAATTTAAGCATCAAAATAATTAAAAAATTAATAAAAAATTTAATTTATTTTTTTTATTTTTCAAGCACAAAATCCAAGAAAAATCAAGCAAAAATATCAAAAATTTTATTTTAAAAAGCCTTCAATGCACGATGGACCGACCGGTCGGTCCATAGAACTTGGGTCATGATCCACAGCATAGTTTTGCGGTCTATATCGCAGTCCACAGGCGAGAGATTGAATTTTGTGCGATCGAACAGCTGGGATTGATTTTTGTATGTCCCATATCCAACAGTGGTGGCCTACATCAACTGCACGATTCGATGATTTTAAACAATCCTGAGTGAGATCGGACGGCTGTAGTTGGTTGCCAATGTGAGAACTGAATCAGAAGAGAATTTTTTGCACCATCCAATAGTTGAAATCAAATCTAAAGCTCGATCCAATGGTCTGTGTTCGATCCGACTTTGAATAGGAGATCTGGTGTACTGATCAATGGTCAAAATTCAATCATCATGTGATTCAACGGCCAATATCGATCCTGACTATGATAAGAAAATAAGTGGCAATTTTTGATGAGATCTGGATGGTCCAAACATGATCCGACGATCAAAATTTTAAGATATAGGTTGGACACATTTTGAGGGATTTTAGGATTCTATTTTCTACCAGAAAAAGATGAAAAATTCACCTATAAATAAGGAGGTCTGAAAATAAGAGAAAAATTAAAAAAAATTAGAGATCCAAGGAGAAGAATGAGAGAAGTCAGTTCGCTTTACAGAATACGAAGGAAGAAAGAGATGTCGTCAACCATCTTTTTGATGAGACTGCATCGATCAACTTTAGATCTTTGTTATAATTTTATTTTATATTATTTTATTATTTTTTAAATTTTTTTATAATTAAATTTTAATTTTAATTAATATAAAATTTATTTTTTTTATACTTTAAATTTTTATTATTTATTTTTATTATAAGTAGATACTAAGATCTAGTTAGTAGATTTTAGTACTAATTTATTTTTATGCTCTTTAAATTCTTATCTTTTATTTTTATTACAAGTAGAAGTTAGGATCTAAATAGTAGATTTTAATATCTAATTTATTTTTTATATTTTTAATTTCTGCTTTTTGACTTAAATTATTTTTTTTAAAATTTTATTTTATTTTTGATAAAAATCAAAGTTATCAAATCAAAACACTGCCTTCTCTATAGATTCGATCCAACTCACTACTTTTTATATATTTTTAATTTTTAAAAGTCAGAATTAATTTGATAATCATGATGTTCTAACGATAACATCATGCGCTATCAATTTTTGGTGTCGTTACCGGAGAAGGCACCAATATTAACATTTGATTTTTTTGATTTTTTTGTGAAGATAGCTTACTTTTTTAATTTTTTATCTTTTTTGCAAAAAAAAAAGAGAAGAAAAGAAGGGTGAAATACTTCAAGTTGGTGAGATCGATCCTAACCCTAATCTTAAACTGCTTTCTTTCTTTTTTTTAGTATTAATTACTATTTTTTTAAAATTAATATAAAATTCATCCACATAAATCTAATAAAAATCGCATGACAAGAGTAGAAACTTAATTATTTAGAAGCATTCATCATCTTAGATTTACTTTTGATGATCGTTGAAGATAATATAAGTTTTCAAGTTTGAGTAATTTCATGCATATAATTTAGTTGCATAGAACTCCTTGTTTGAAATTGGTTGCGCATATTTATCTCAAATCAACTTAAGGGCAACACCCATTAACAAGATAAAATAAAAATTTTATCATCCTTCCTTAGCCCAAAAACAATCAATCAGCATCCCGTATAAACCCAAGCCTAATTAAAATTAAGTAGACATTGGTCCCTAAGATCTTGAGTTCAGTTTGAGTATTATGGTGAAGTCAAGTGCAAAGTAAGTTTGGACTCATCCCTGAAACTAGTGTCTAAAGCAAGAGATTATAAAGGCTAAGCCTAAGTGGATTCGTGGTTATTTAATTGGTACTGTTAGCTTACCTGGCCAATCTAATTAGTGTCTAAGGCACCCAACTTCTTATCTGGCTAGTTGAAGGAAGTGAAAATTGACCCAACTTGCATCTAAGCTAAGCCACTCTACATCAAACTATTAGGTCTAAGAAACTCGTAGGTGTCCTAGGTTTAATTGCTTGCTAACTTGATTGCAACTAACATTTAATCATAACTAATTCTTCTCATCTATCATCTCTAGGTCTAGGGCTTTCTTAAGGTTCTCACCTTAGAACTTCTCTCTTTCTTCCTCTTCTCTTTTCTTTCTCTCTCTTCTTATACAAAAAAAAATCTGAACCACACATATTAGGGTTTGCACTGGTATATGCATGGTAGGAGATCTCTATGTACTGGTATATGCATAGAGGTCGTCACAAGGGTCGACCTCTATGGCGCAGAACAGAAAGTGATTGTTCTAAATCTTTGACTTGCACAGACAACAGAGGTCGACCACAAGGTCGATCTCTTTGGGTGTGCCAGCCAAAAATAGCATACCGTTTAGTCTCTTTTGACGGAGGTCGACTATTTTCTTTAAACTTGATTTTCTCTCAAAATATACATTCAAAAAATATGAAATTGCCTCCAATAGATCACAAATCTTCTGTTCTTGCTCTTGAGGCTTTCGAATCAGAACTTGATAAAATTATAATTTTGCTCCTGAAATGCAATAAATCTTTTTCCAAGCCAAAATCATTCGTAACCCCTCAAATATTTTGTAATCATCAAAATCAATTTATGGAGCAACATTTATTCAAATTAGACTCATTCAAAAATTCTTAAATTTCATCCTCAAGTCGACTCATAAGTCAACATTTTATGGTTAAAATTTGAAGTTAAATTATCTAATCAATATGAAATTAAATTCATAAATTAACCTTGGGCAAAGTCAATCCACCCCCAAACACAGGACATCCTTCTTCCTAATTTTCTCTGTTACAATGCTCAAAATTTCTATTTTTTTTGTCCCTCTATTCATTTCACGCTCCATTAACTAACTCATAATAGAAATCTACTATATATAAAAATTTTATTATCTAATATTAAAATTTTAAAAACTAATCACGTTCTAAAAATTTTAATATCTATTTATTAATTTTTAACTGAAAATAGATCAAATCATATAAAAAAAGTAATTAATATTTTTATCCATTCAAGAGTTCACCCACGGCAGCGTTCACAACCCACGGCAGCGACAAGGAAGAAGAAGAGAAGGGAGGGAAAAGAAGAAGGAAGGAGAGAGAAAGAGAGGAGAAGAGAGTTCTTATATATATATTTTTTCTCTGCTTTCTAACTCCCTCACCCACACCCGCATATACACATCTATGGGACAGAAAAGAGGGGTGAGAGGCAGAGGCCTCTACACTTTTTTTTTTTCCTTCTGTTTCCCACCCACACAACACACATGCACACAATGGGGAAGAGGGATTGAGAACGTGGAGAGAAAGGGTTGGGGAGAAGACGAGAGCAAGACAGAGGGAGGGAGAGAGTGAGCGCGAGTGAGAAAGTGGGAGAGAAAGCGAGTGCGAGAGCGAGAGAGGGAGAGGGCACAGGAGAAGAAAGGGGGTTCTTTTTTTTTTTTTTTTTTGTGCAGGCCGAACAGAGAATGTGGACAATGGGTGCATGCGGTTGCCCCCGCGAGAAGCTATGCACGGCTGCCTCTGCGAGAAGCCACGGGTCCACGACATGCGGACCCCCCATGTGGCGCAGGCAGAAAAAGGGCCCCCTTGGGCCAGGTCTCACAGCTCCTATCTTCTAATTGCCGGAAACTAATTTGATTTCATATATATAAACCAGAATTTTAGGGTTAAGGACCAACTATCTGTAGTGGCTTTCAATTTTTGAACTCAGTACAAGTCATTCTTGCAATCTAGATGTCTAAATATCAATATGGACCAAGGAACTAGTTTGTTTTTATTTACTTCCATTTCCGTAGTTTCATATGCCTCTGTGCGCGTATGCATGCATGGTCTCGTCTTTTCATAGTTTAATGTTAAGCTAAGTCATGTTTCATAGTTTGATGTTAACATAAAGCCAAAAATGATGTGGATAGGGTAGCAAAGCTGCATTTGATATTGTATTCCAATTTTTGATTATGATATGAGACATGATCACATGCTCCACTTAGTTCAGGTTTTAGTATGGTCTAATGGAGTATAATGATTCATACTGGCTTACCTTCAACTAAGTAGAATTTGAATTATCCCTAATGGTTTGAACAGACTGTTGCGTCATAAATTGATATGAATTAAGAAATTGATTTAATTTGGATATACCTCCAACCAGATTGTTGTTAAACTGTCTATTAATCCTTAGTTAAAACTTTTGTAATAAGTATGAACTGTGATTCCAACTTTAATTGCCATTTGGCTCGCATAACTTGATATATTATGATGTGTATGGGGTTCACAATGCCTACCCCAAATTGTTGATATAAGACTTGATGTGTACGGTTATTTGAACTAAGATCACATGATCCAACTCGTCAAAATTCAATATGGCCAAATGCAGTAAATTCATTTTAACTAGTTTACTTATCAAACTGATGGAACTTGAACTCATAGACTAGCTGCAACTTTGAGCTTTTTCACCCTTTAAGTTTACTTCATAATGACTAAGCCAAGGCTGGTTGGATTTTCTGCCAATGTACTTCAGCTCATTTAGGGGATTGACTCTATATAATGGGCCTGATCCTCTGCTAGGCAAGGTCCATATTTGATGTCAATCAATTTTGAGCTGTCTTGGCTTGGTGTACTTTTGCTCAATATGTTCGAGATGTCAACCTAGTCTGGATGATTGGCTTGATGTTTTGCTCCTGATCTTTTGTTGGATTGGGCTATAATTGAAGTTTCAAACCCTTTTAGGAGTTTTTCCTAGCCCTATTTGAACTAGTTTTTTGCCTTGATATTTGACCCTTTTCTGTGTGCGTGTGTAGGGGTGTGAGAGAGTTGCTTCCATAGCTTATGTCAAGAGAGATTTTTGACTCCTAATTAAAGTGGCACATGGTAGGACCTGCTTTGGCAAAGGTAGCTTTAGTTATAGGAGCACCCAAAATGTGGTCCTTCTATGATGCAAATCATAAGGCACAAAATCTTGGTCAGACACAAATGGTAACTTGCAAGAACTATGGAACAGTTTGTTCTGAAAATGTAGCGAGTGGAAGATGACCTTACTAGTTACAACTTATCAACAATATGAAGATGAAATCAGCACTATCAGTTCTGACATTGACTTAACTGTTCAATGGTTGAGGAATAATAAAAGTTGAGGTTCAGAGCAACTACAGTTTTCTTTATTGAAGACTCATTGAATCTGCTGAAAAATACATATTTGCCATTGATGCAGGATTTGGCATAAAGGAATTCAAGTCCTTTATTTTGTAAGGTCTGAGTCATAATATATATAGGGTATAGTGATGTGATACAGTACTAGTGGTTCTAATGTTCAGGTTTTGAAAACCCTGTAATCCATGGTCAGATTGGTCTTGGTTTAGGTCAATATTTTGCTTGTTTTCTCTGTACAGCTTGGCATTGAGTTTTTCAAATAGAGCTAGATGTTGAGAGCTGAGTCTTGAGTTAAATTTGAGTGATAGAATGTAATTTCTTCACAGATCTCCTCTCCTTTCTCTGCCATATCACCTAGCTTTTTATATACATCCTCTGATAACCTTAGAGATCTTCTCTGTCTAAGATGTGACCTTCTTGCACACGTGCATGCTAACTATACCTTATCACATGTTCTCTGGATAGCCTGCAGGCTTTGTTGCATGCAGTACAGGTCAAGCTGGTTCCATGCAACCTTTTTCAAAGGATTATTGACCTCAGATGAAGGAGATGCAGGTGATCAATGATGTTGCCTCTTTGTTAGCTTGGTTGATTTTTTTCTTTTTAAGGGCCTTAAGTCTGTCTTTGTAGCTTCATTAGTTTGTGATGATTTATGCAATTTCTAGGACAGTAAAATAGATTCAACTTAGCCAAAGGTTTTCTTTGTTTCCTTAGAATGTAAATACCTATTACCAAGGATCGCCTTGCGGGTATCTAGGTCCATACTGGTCGGTCGGCAGCATGGTTTGGCATGCCTCAGTATGCCCCTATGCTGTTCCATGCCGGGCCCATACTGGCTGAAGAGAGGCAAAGAGAGAGAGGGAGAGGGAAAAGGGAGGGAGAGAGACAGTGAAGGCCGACGGAGTATAGCCCGACATGGCAGAAAGGGTGGGGGAGAGGAAGTACATGAGAGGGGAAGAGAGAGAGGGAGGGAGGGAGAGGGAGAGAATGGGAGAGAGACAAAGGCCGATAGAGGGCTTGGGAGTGGCACAGACTATTGTTTTAAAATAGGGGTCCATCGGGCCTTTTTTTTTTATTTTAAAAATATTAAATGAAGTCAGCAAGAGGGTTACCAACTATTCTTAAAATTTTCAAAAATAAAAAAGGGGCCTCTAGGCCCCTGTTAGATTCGAAATAGGGGTTTGGAGGGTGAAGCCCCTCCTTCGTCCCTCTGTGGCCCTTTGGTGGCTTCCATCTCTTTCCTTCTCCCTCCTTCTCCCTCTTTCCACCTCCTCTCTCTCTCTCTCTTCCTCTTTTCCTTCTCCCCCCTTCCTCTTTCACTAGTTTCTCATTTTGAATGTTGAAACCATCCCAATCTGCTGCTAGCATGGCTTGGTATACCCCGAATCAGACGGTTTAAGACAGTTTTGTATTTCTTGCCAATTGCTTTAAATTCAATCAACTACAGTTTTAACAGCATTTTGTTCTCCTGTTGTCTAATTAGAGAATGTTTGTTATTTCATCAAATATTTTTTTGTAGATTGCAATGCGTTCCGGTAGGAAACTTATGAATTGGATTTATCTTGTATTTATTTGACTAATTAGATGACAATATATATTTACTCAGATCTCTGATTCTAAAATTTCTTTTGGAAGCTAGATGACATAGTTGATTTTACCAAGATGTGCCAACACACATGCTTAATGTCAGAAGGCTACCATCTAAGGTTTCCTTGGTCACTGACTACATCATTTGTGTACAATCCAACTCAAACTGTTGGTTTATGTTTTACTTTTGTCCATTTATTATGAATTTTTAATGCATCAATGAATAAGCTCTTATGATATGCAAATTTCTTTTCCTCTAGAAGTATGAGTGAGTAATAATTGACTCAAATTAGATGAAGCATTTAGGTGCAAACTGTGCATTTCTGTATTGACAGCACGGCACTTCATCCTATCGTATATGTACTATTTTCTGATATCAGCTTTTGTCAATCTTGATATGGGAAGCCTTTGACGTGACTGACATCTCATAGTAGCAATCCTATACACCAACATACGGGAAGAAGCTGTCATACATAGGTTTGTCAAATCATGTATAAATTGCAGGGTGCTGTTCGTTCCTGCAGGTTTGCCACAGTGGTTGTTGTCTATTTTCATGCATTTCTTAGTTGCTATGCTGCTCTTCCATTCTATCCAGCAAAATTTCAACTTCTTGGGTTGTCTGAAAGTGATGAACATTGGATGTGTGATTATTGCTTCATAATGGAAAGAAATTTGCAGACAAAGTCACAAAGATGATGAAACTATCAACATACAAGTTGGTCATTAGTCTTTCTATGGATGAACTTTTATAATTTGCTGCTCAGAAACTTGATAATAGTCTTGCTAATTAGTTTCTGACAGTTTGTTTGATGAGTCTTGATTTGTGCCCAATTGAAGTCTTTGCCATTATGTGGCATCAACTCTTCATTTGTATAGCTGGGTCGAACAAATGACATCAGTATATCAGAGACTGGTATCAAATGAGGACACATATTTACTATTGGTGTCAGACAACAAATTACTGCTATCCAAATGAGTCAACAAGGGTAAACTATTGTTATGCATTTTTTAGATGCATGCATATAGTAAATGTAAAACCTCTTTAATTATCCTCAAGAGGAGCACAGTAAGATCAAAAATCTCATTGCAATCAATGTAAGAGCACCACTGTCCAGTTGAGCTATGATGACTGGAATCTTGAGTGAAGCCTTCATTGGTTTAAAATGAAAATCAGGTATGTTTCTTTGGCTGTTACATTCAGAAGTTAGGACGTTCAGATATTAAAGAACTTTAGACAGATTATGAACATAAATACTTGGTTACAAATGTTTTCTAGAAGAATTTGATACATACGCCGGATACACATGGTTCTCACGAGACTGGAAATTTGCTTATTGCACGTAGAACATGATGTCTGCCTTTTCGGCTATTGCATTCAAAGCATTCCTTTCTCGAACAATTTCTGATAATTTTCAAAGTGCATCCTTGGATATCAGGGTTTCCATAAGAAGTGGATACATGTGCCAGAGATTCATTGTAGGCATGGAGGCCAGGATCACTCATGTCCATGAAATCAGAGTTCAAACTCATCATTTTCCGAGCTGATCGCAGGCCTTAAAAACAGATGAATAGCATGAGACATGAGCGATTGCAAGCCTTTTATAACATTCCATGCTGATTGCAAATAGAACATGACATACGCCTTTTTGGCTGTTACATTCATAACATTCCTTCATAGAACAATTTCTGATAATTTTGAACATGCATCCTTGGATATGAATGTTTTCATAAGAAGTGGATATGTGTCTTGGAGACTGATTCTAGGCATGGAGGCAAGGATCACTCATGTCCATGAAATCAGAGTTCAAACTGATCATTGTCTGAGCTGCTTGCAGGACTTTTAAACAGATGAATATCAGCTACCAGATAAAATCTTAATCTTGTCTGAACTTTTGAACCTCTGATTATATGGCTTATGTTGAAGCTAAGAAGTGCTTTAGTTTGTAAGTATACATATGCATATCTAGTTCCATTGCTGATTTAAATTGCTCCTATTCTTAAAAATTGAAGCTTTTTACTTATTTTATATGTTGATCTAATATTTAATCTAATGTTTAATCATTACCTGTTTTAAAATAAGTGCTTCACTGCATTCTCTAGATATTGATAGGGATCATCATCAGAAGGCCTCTACGTAAACCTTGCTGGGGATGGAGGAATACTGGAATAAGTCGCAGGGTGCCCTACTTTTGTTGCATCATTCTTTGAATAGATGGGCTGCTGAATGTGTTCAACCAAAAAAGAATGACAACCTGGGACATAAGCCTACTCTTTTGAACAACATTGTACCATGGTAGGCATCTAAGTTTGAGCAGGTAAAGGATCATAGGAAAAATTTTGCATGCCATATTTACTAAATGGTTGCTGCCAAAATGTTAAATTGACAGCACCTATATCTATTTTCTAATTTAGTCAAAACTCTATTACAGGTATTGTGTCATGTAGCAGCTTCATTATCACTGGATCACAGAGTTTGAGCAACTGGGAAAAGGCATCTTTGTAATGTTAATTTACCATAGATCGGTGAGGTGCTGGTATGTCATAGCTATGCTTTGAGTAGCAAAATGAGGTATTTCTTAAATAAATAGTCATATTTATTTAAAGTATGATATGTGACATGCAAAATTTGCATTGAGGCAGTCCAGCAAAATCGAGATCTTGATTTACCAAATAAGTCTCCCATAATCTCCATCATTCAGCTACATGTCATTCTTCCCCCTCCATGTGTGCGTTGCATATATATCAACTTGCTATGGAAGGAAGCTCTACGTAACTCAGATGCTATGCATTTTACACATACTACATCTCAGCTTAATTTGTATAGCCGTTAGGTTTTATTTTTTTATTTTTGAATATGATGATGAAAAAGGAGGAATAATTACCACTTAGCTTTTCGTTAGTATTGTTAGGCTTGACACACGTTGTTGACCCTTTCCCTAACAGCTTTTAATGGGATCAATTTGGTTTTAAGATGTTACTCATTTACTAGATGGATAAAATTTAGGTTTGTAGATGCGGTTAACAACCCGTCTCAACCTGACAGATATTTGACTCAATCTGTCCTATCCCTGTGAATGCTAACCATGTAGACACAGCTGTGAAGTCAAGCATCTATTGCAAACATGTTGATGTGGACACAAGTCCAAGTGAAGGAGCGTTTGAAAAGCTAAAAATTTTCATAAACAAAATTAATGTCACTAATAAATATTAGACCCACGTTGACTTAGTTTGACCTGAAGACATTTGCAGTTGGTTAAAGTCAACATACTTTCATGCTTGGATGTCTTGCGGAGGAGATGTCAAAGGAAACTTTCCAAATGACAAGCTCCTCTAAATAATTGCAGCCCAAGACAACTTGGATATTGTGAATTATAGATTCGTGATGCCAAAATACTATTACAACTATGTTTTCGGCTTTAGAGAAGTCCTATAAAAATCTCAATTATATGTAGATCTCAAAATATATGCCTAGTTGATCACCTTAAGAAAACACTCAAAATGATCTTCTTCATTTTAGAACATGCAGCGATGATGATCCTTTTGAGTGGAGAATCTACATGGTGATGACTCTTGAAATAATTGCACCGGGCCATTGACCCTAAAAAAAGAAGGCCCTCAAAGATTTTAGCATGAGCTCATACCTTTAAGAATTCACCAAGAGTACCCTTGGCTTTTTCAGCTCTTTTATAAGTCAAAATCATGTAGGCGGCCATTGCAACCAATTTACCTTGTCCATCATTAAATTGAACGACTTAATTGGTTTGCATCAAAATCTCATCCTAAAATTTTCCATAAATCGACCTTGATTAGACTGTCTCTTTGATTATGAAAATATATAATCGGGATATACAACTTGGCTAAAATGGATTTAATTTGCTTAAGTTCACCATGACCAATTACAATTTGTATATTTTACATCACTATTAAGCTCAATTAACTTTATGTACCTTGCTATTCTTTTGTCTTTTGATTGTTATTGCCATCTTCTTTGGTGATCTGTTGAGGTCATCGCATGACTTTTTGTTTCTATATTCTTTCCATCGTTTTCTGCAATCATGTACAAACACATATGGTTGAGCTAATATATAGGGGTGCAAAATATTCTTTACACATCGCTGCCCGCGTAGAAAAAAATCTGACATGGAGTGCACCGCCTTATCTAATTGGGTCACATAGCTATCATTTTCTAAAGCATATTTAATATCCGTAATTCTATTTTTTCGTTTGAGATTTTGAATGATGAAAATTTTCCTCTCCTTTTGAAAAAATTATGGCATTCTATGTCGATATTATGGCATCCTATATTAAAATTATAACTTTCTACACAGGATGTCATAATTATTTCACAGGATATCATAAAAGAGGGAAGGACATTTTTATCATTAAAAAAATTATGAAATTTTTAAACGATGAAAATTCCTCTATCAAAATTATGACATCTGATGAAAAAATTATAACATCTTATACAAGAAGTCATAATTTCAATATATGATATCATAATATCGATACAGGATATCATAATTTTTTCAAAAGAGGAGGAATATTTTCATCATTCAAAATTTCAAATGAACAAGTAAAATTATAGACGTTAAATGTACATTGGAAAGCGGTAGCTATATGGTCCAATCGGATGAGACGATACGCTCGACGTCGGATTTTCTACACCGCAGGTGGTGTACAAAGAATTTCTCATATAGGGGCACCTACACAACAATCAAACTAAGGTTGGTCCTCACCGTGCGATTGGGAGCTCTGCACTAACGATTTGAGCTATTGAAAGTGAGTTATGATCTAAATTTAACTATTAAAAAATCATATGATTTAGAGATTCCTAATCTATATATCGATTGATCATAAATATATATTTTTTTATATTATTTAAACTATCTATTTTTTACTAATAAATGTACGAGTGATGCATAGGTTGTGAATCTATAAATCACATAAATTTTTAACAATATGCTAGCTCAGATCATCGATACCAAGCCCTTGATCATCCAGTCATGATCAACATTATTTGGACCAAGGCTAGCTGACCATCTTGAATTAGGCAGTTTGAGCCATATTGAGCCGAACTAGTCAAGAATCAAAATAATTTGACCCTTAATAAACCTTGAGCTCTCCTCCCACTGCAGTCTAAATTTTGCTCATCTCTTTATCTCTCTTCCTTCCTCCCTTTCTCAATTAATCCCCCTTCTTCCCCCCCCCCCCACCCCTCACATCGCTACCTTCTCCAACAATAGCTCCTCACAATGAAGAAGGGATGGAGAGAGAAAGAGTCATGGTGATGGTAAGCGTCACTATTACACCCTGCAACATGTTCTCCATTCTCCATGGCTTCCTCCACCAGATCCATGCTCTCTAGGCTATGATCTCGATTATCAAGCATCATCCGAGGCCTATAAGAGCCCTCTTATGATGGATCTCTTCCCCTCCTTCTTCCTTTCCCTCTTCTCCCTCTCTTTCTCTCTCCCTCCCTACTTCTTCCTATTTTGGCATGCCTCGGAATAGCACAATACAAACCTATACTATACTAAATCAGTCGCTGGCTAGTATCAGCCCTGGACTATTGTGTGGGAGCCCATATGTTGACTCAATTCTCTCTCCCTCTCTCCCATTGTGTTTGTATATGGGTGTGGTTACATTACACATAATGAAAAAAGGATTTTACGGCCATCACCAAATTTGATGTTGTTGGTCAAAAATTAAAAAATGTGAGCCATTGGATATGATGTAGAAGGCCTAGAATATCTTTATACAAAAGGTTATGATTTCTAGGCTCCTAGACTATACATCAAATTAGCCCAATATCAATGCACTATAATGTTCTATTACAGCTACATGTTTGAGGTATTTGATACATAGACTAGAGATTTGAAAGTTAGATGATTTTGAGTATAACTATATTTTAAGGCTCATGCACTTTAATGTTCTATTACAGCTACATATTTGAGGTACTTGATATATAGACTAGAGATTTGAAAGTTAGATGATTTTAAGTATAAATATATTTTAAGGCTTCTAAATCACATCCAATAGCTTACATTTTTCATTTCTTGACCACTGAAGTTGAATTTGGTGGTGGATGTAAAGTCTTTTCTTTGCACTTGTCTGTACTATCACCATACTAACCCCCCCCCACCACACACACACATATGCATGAATACATATATTATATTATATTATATTTATATATATACACATTATATATATATATATATATGTGTATATATATATATGTATGTATATATATATACACAAACACATATATGTATATATGTATATGTATATGTATGTATGTATATATATGCCGCTGCCGCACGTGTATTGAAGATCTCCTTCTAGTGGCTATGGAGCTCATATATGAACTCCTTAAGCAATCTCCTCATATGCCTAAGGATAGCCTCATGCACGCGTTGGGTATCAATCTCCTCGATATCAAAGTCGTACTGTACAAATAATGTACAATATATGATATTTTAAAAAATAAAAGTTAAATAATTATCCAATTAAATATAAAATAAATAGAAAGATCTATATTTAAAAAATATAACATAATTTATATTTAATTATCTGTAAATGGTCGAGGTTGATCTGCTTCTATAGCTTCGTCACTCTCCGCCAATCAAATATAGTCAGGGAAGCATACGCTCGGACAATAATGCCAACCTCACACACGTAGGATCCCTGATGTGGTGCTAAAGTTGTAGATCATATCTCGATGGGATGACATCCCTCATCCTCTCCCTGAGATGTACCCTCCTCCACTCCTCCAACTTCTTGTTTCTGATGGCTCTACGAGTCCATCTAATGACAGTATTAGTTGCAGTAAAATAAAAACTTAAAATCTATTATTTATACATGATAAAAATTTAACATAAATTAAATATAAAAAATTATAATATGTAAAATCAATATATCATGACAGGAGATGATGTACCTGCCTCGGTAGACAGCTACTGAGATGAGGAGGTACCGACATCTCCGTGTGAGTTCCTCTTATCAGATGGTCCTTCTGGTGGCATAGCTTAAAATCAATTATTTATACATGATAAAAAATTAAAGTAAATCAAATATAAAAAAAATTATAATATGTAAAATCAACCTGTCATGACAGGAGATGATGTGTCTGCCTCAGGATGATGTGACTGTTGGTGAGATAGAGATATGCCGACATCTCCGTGTGGGCTCCCCTAACATGATCAGCCTCCTAATGGCATGCTTCAGTCTAACAGAATAGCTATCAACTATTAATAGTAATAAGATTAAAGCTTTTTCAAAATATCCAAAAATGGGATATCTAACAGTCGATCTCGATCGAAATCGATTCTTGAATGATAATCTATGGCTCAATGCAATTTAACTACCATTGCTGAACATACATTTAGGGATGGATTATTCAGAAAGATATGCAAGGAAGAATAAAGAGGATAATTATGAGCTAATTTCAGAACTATTAGAGCATGGAGTAACTATAAAATTTGCTCCATCAGTTAGAACAAGGCAAACTATCAGTCAACATGCAAGATGTTCATGAGAAATTCAACACATGAAAAAAGATGATAGTACTGAAAAAGCACATGAAAAGAACAAAAAGATAACAAAAGAGCATCAAATAGAGAAAAAATCAGAGGCTCAGCTTTGCCTATTTTCATACATTGAGGAGGGTCTAACAGGCAGCACTTGGTTGCTTGCAAAAATAGCAAGCCATCCAAATTTGTGGCATCAGTTAGAGTTGGGCAAAATAATAGTCAGTATGTAAGATGTGCATGGCTATTTCAACTAAGGCTGTTCATTCAGTTTAACTGAGCCGATCTGAAAATCGAATAATAGAAAAATAAAAATCAAAAATCGATCCGAATAAGAGAGGAACCGAATCAAAATCGAATCAAAAATTTTGATTCGGTTCGATTCGATATTTTGGTTTTTTATACTTTTTTATTTTTAATTATAAATAAAATCGATAATAAATAAAATGTAATATATCAAAAACCACATCATCTCGAATACAAACAAGCGATCAAGCATCATAGCAAATTATAATAATAGATCAATTCTAACTATATTCGGTTTGGTTTCGGTTCAATTTTTCAGTTTGATTCGGATCGATTTTCAATTTGAAACTGAATTATGAATAGCCCTAACTTCAATAGATGTCGATTGGCATACACAGATGTAGGTGCTCTTGCAGATGCAAGCGTATAATTTCAGCACTTGAAGTATCTTCATGGAGATTCCAAAGCAAATCATCACAACCTCTAACCGCAGAAGAAAAGGAAGCAGCAACAATGAATGCATGAATGAATGAATAAAGTAGCAGAAGCAGTAGAAGGAAGCAGCACAAGGCCTCCCTCTCTGGCTCATGAACACCCACCCTTTGTCACAAAGCACGTCGCACCCCCTCCTTCCCTCCCTGCCTCAGCCTCCCTCTGACCGACGCCACCTGTGACAGCGTTCCCCATGGCCGAACCCTCGAACCCCCTCCCTGCCCATCTCTGGCTCAACACCCCCTGCGACCATGTTCTCCACGGTCGAACCCCCTCCCTCCTTCCCTCCCCACCTCGGTCCCCCCCACTGGCACTGCCTGCAACGGCGTTCCCCACAGCCGAAACCCCAAACCCCCTCCCCATCCCTCTCTGGCTCAACACCCCATGCGACTGTGTTCCCCACGACCAAACCCCATCCCTCCCTCCCTCCCTACCCCGGCCCCCCCTGGCGCTGCTTGCGATGACATTCCCCACGGTCAAAATCCCAAACCCCCTCCTTGCCCCTTTTTGGCTCGACACCCCCTGTGACAGTGTTCCCCATGGTCGAACCCTCGAACCCCCTCTCCACCCCTCTCTAGCAATCTATGTGGGAAAAGGTCTTACCTTTGAACTGAGGGAGAGGAAGGGAGAGATGTAGTAAAGGATCGACGGTGGCAGTGGGGATAGCACGGTGGTGGGGATCGACAATGGCAGTGGGGTGAAGCCGAGCAAAGCGGGAGAGGCACGGTAACAGGGATCGACAGTGGCAGTCAGATAAAGTAGAGCAAAGCGGGGGTAGCCAGCATGCGATAGCGGCGGCAGTGGCCGGCACGCGATAGGGCAGCAGCGACAGTGGTGATGACAAGAATTGATGGTGAGAGAGGGAGGGAGAGAGGGTTTGGCAGGAGATGGGTTCGATGGGAGTGGGTTCGCTGAAAGAGAAAGAGGAGGGAGATGATTCGGCAGGAGACGAAAATGCGCAGAGGAGGGAAAAAGATTTCGGTGGGAAAATGGATTTCAGCAATGCTGATATAGCATTGATATTTTTTTTTCAAAATATTTATCGACGTAAAATTTGCATAGGTAAATATAATAATTACCTACGTAATTATTTATCATCGGCAAATGACCTCTTTACCTATGTAAATTTTGCGTAGGTAAATAGTTTTTCTCATTATTTTTTTTAAATTATTTGCTGATGCTAATTTTGTATAAGCAAACATGATAATTACCTATGCAATACTTGAGCGTCGGCAATGAGAGGTAGAATATAATTTTTTTCTTATTTTTTTCTGAATATGATATCATTTTAAAATTTAAAATTCATCTTTACCGTTCATTATCTAAATAATTATCACTAAAATATCATCACAAAAATCTACCTCGATCTAAAAGCCCTAGCTATATCAATTAATAAAATTCAATTTCAACGGTTACGAACGACCGCATAATGATCTGATAAATAAAGACTACTGATGGATCTGAAAATTTGCAACAATAATCTCGATGATATTTTTATTATACTATCAAAATTTTACTTCAATCGGACATCATTATCATAGTCAATTTAGTACGAAATGATTTAGATCGTTAAATAAAAAATGAGTGATCAAAAGGCCAAATGGCATCTGATTATAAGATGATTTTTTAGATAAATGATCTTTACTATTACTTTGATCTTTTATACGATGGTGATTGTAAAATCCAAACCATGCATGTATGAACCATCCATGTTTAGTAAATCTTGCAAAAGCACAAATATAATTACTTAAGAACTTTAAAAATGAGTATCAAGACACATATAGTTTTGGATCGTTCATATATGCATGGTTTGAATTTTACGATCACCACCATACAAATGATCAAAGTAGTAGCAAAGATTATTTATCTAAAAAATCATCTTATAATCGGATGTCATTTGGCCTTTTGATCATCTATTTTTCATTTAATAGTCTAAATTATTTCATGCTAAATTGACAATGATAACGATGTCTGATTGAATTGAAACTTTGATAATATGCTACAAATATTATCGAGATCATCGTTACAAATTTTTAGATCTATCGATGGTCTCTATCTATCAGATCATCATGCGATCATTCGTGATCGTCAAAATCAAATTTTATTGATCGACATAGCTAGAGCTATCGGATTGAGGTAATCTTTTATGACGATACTTTAATGATAATTATTTAAATAATAAATAGTGAAGATAGACTTTAAATTTTAAAATTATACCATCAAATTATTTGGATAACGACAAATTATTTGTAAAAAAATTAATTAAAAAAAACTTTGCCGATGCAAAAGTTGCATAGGTAATAATATTAATTGCATACGCTTACATCTTGCGTAGGTAATTAGCCTCATTGCCCACGCTAAATTAACGTCGATAAATGATTTTACTTTTTTATTAATTTTTTAATTTTGTAAAATATTTGCTGACGCTAAATTAGCATAGGCAATGAGGCTAATTGCCTACCCTTCGATTTTGCATAGGCAAATAGGCTAATTTCCTACGTAAATTTAGCATCGACAAATAATCTTTTTTTTATTAATTTTTTAATTTTGACGAATCATTTACCGATGCTAAATTAGCATAGGCAATTAAGCTTGTTGCCTACGTAAAATCTAAGCATAGGCAATTAAACTCCTTGCCTATAATAACTTAGTGTCGGTAATTATTTTTATTATTTTTTTAATTTTATAAAATATTGATCGATGCTAAGTTAGCCTAGGTAATGAGGTTAATTACCTACGTTTTTATTTTGCATAAGCAATAAGCTTAATTACCTATGTAAATTTAAAGTCGGTAAATGATATCATTTTTTTAAATTAATTTTTTTATTTTAAAAAATTATTTGCTGATGCTAAAGTTGTATAGGTAATAAGCATATTTGCCTATGCAAAATATAAGCATAGGCAATACCTCATTGCCTACACTACCTAGCATCAACAACTAGCTTTACTTTTTATTAATTTTTTATTTTTATAAAATATTTATCGATGCTAAATTAACATAGGCAATGAGACTAATTGTCTATGCAAAATATTAGCGTCAACAATGAGGCTAATTGCCTATACTTATATTTTGCATAGGCAATAAACTTAATTGCTTATGCAAATTTAGCATTGACAAATGGTCATTTTTTTATTAATTTTTTATTTTAAAAAATTATTTATCGATATTAAATTTGTGTAGAAAATTAAGCTTATTGCCTACGTAAAATTAAAGTATAGGCAAATAATTTTTTTTAATTTTTTTAATTTTATAAAATATTTATCGATGCTAAATTAGTGTAGGCAATGGGGCTAATTTTCTATGGTTTGATTTTGCATAGGCAAATAGGTTTATTGCCTATGCAAATTTAGCATCGACAAATGAGCTCCTTTTTATTAATTTTTTATTTTGATAAATAATTTATCGACAATAATCTTGCGTAGGTAATTAACTTCATTGCCTATGCTAATTTAACATTGGCAACTGATTTTATATTTTATTATTTTTTTTATTTTGATAAAATATTTACCCATGCTAAATTAGCATAGGCAATAATGTTAATTACCTATGCTTATATTTTATGTAGTTAAATAGACTTATTGCCTATGTAAATTTAGCATCGGCAAATGATCTTTTTTTATTAATTTTTTAATTTTGGCAAATCATTTGCTGACACTGAGTTAGCATAGGCAATAAGCGTTTTTGCCTACAATTAAATTTTGCATAGGTAATTAATCTCATTGCCTATGCTAATTTAGCATCGGCAAATATTTTGTGAGAATAAAAAAATTAATAAAAAAATTATCTACGTAAGATAGAAGCGTAGGCAATGAGTTTAATTACCTACGTAAGATATGAGCATAGGTAATTAGTCTTATTACCTACACAAAGTTTACGTTAATAAATATTTTTATGAAAATAAAAAAATTAATAAAAAAGAAAATTATTTATCGATGCTAAATTTGCATAGGCAATAAGTCTAATTGCCTACGCTTCTATCTTGTGTAGGTAATTAATTTTATTGCCTACACTAATTTTGCATCGATAAATTTTTTACAAAAATAAAAAAAATTAGTGAAAAAAATATTTGCCGATGCAACGTTAATGTAGGTAATGAGATTAATTACCTACAGAAAATAAAAGCATAGGCAATTAGACTTATTGCCTACGCAAATTTATCATCGATAAATGGTTTGAAAAAAAAATTAAGACCATCCATTATCGATGCTTTATTTTAAATACCGACACTATGTTTACATCGATAATTATAATTTGTGACGTTATCTCTTAAACGTAGCTAATTATTTTCTTTTTGCTGATGTTTTTCTATTTGCATAGCTAATTGTGCTCTTTGCCTACGCAAAATTTTGCATAGATAAATATTGTGTCGGTAAAACTCCTACTTCTTATAGTGTATATTCTATGCGAGAACAAAGTACATACAGCTGAGATATATTTCATCACAATATTGCTTGAAGATGAAAATTAATCACTAAAAAAGATTTAGGGCTCGAAGAATTCAACTGATATGTTGACTAAAGTAGTCACTGCAGAGAAATTGGGACTATGTATGATCTTAATTGGCCTCCGAAGCTAGTTGAATGGAGGCATCGTATAGAATATTAACTTATATTTTTGAAATTTATTTTCAAGTGGATGCATATTTGGATGTCTTAGTCTCTATGTGGGAGAGTTGTTGGATGGTGGAGCCTAATCTACCCAATTAACTGGACATAATCAAGACCCAAAGAAGCCTAGGAAAGGATGCCACAGTAGAAGAGACTTGCAGGCGAGCTTGGCAGCAGGCCACGGCCCGACCCCCAGGCAGACCAGCAATACGCCCAGCAGATCGGGGGGGGGGCCCAGCATGCTCGCACGGCCCAGGCGGACATGCAGGCCCAGCACGAGCATGCGCGAGCACACACGGGCACGCACGGAGGTGGCCCAGCATGCGGTGGGGGCAGCCCTGTTTCTCCTTCGATTTCGTGCGGTCCATTGTGGACTAAGGGCATTTCCCTGATTGTTTCTCACGATCTACGTGCGATTGAGCACGATTCGACAGTCAAAATCAATGCTGGTCACGATCCAACAATCCAGAACTGTTGTCGGTTTGATCATGAGTATTTGGGCGTGATCAGATGTACGATCCAACAGTTAGAATTTGTCCAAGGGTTTGATTGAATGGTAGAGGAGCTTTTGGAATCTTGATTCGACTATAACTCTAATCCAGACTCAGTATGAGGTCTTTAAGAGGCCCTGTGGGTAATAGAGAACCGCGTGGCAGAAGTTGTAGCAGCCCAGACAAAGGCTTGGTAGCGTGGTGGTGACAGACAGCTGCAGAAGAGAAAGAAAGAGGGTTTGGATTTTCTTGTGAGCAATTCTAGGGTGCTACAAGGTGTGTGAAGCATCTCTAGGAGGGGTTTCTTCTTCCTGTTGGGGCTGGTTTTGTATCCAGAAGAAAGAAAAAAAGAGAGGTTCTTTGTTCTCATCTCCTGTAAAATTTTTTGTTTTATTCTTATAGTGAAAATAATTATTCTGTGCGGCCGTGACGTAGGAACAAAAAACTCTAAACCACATAAACCTCTTGTATTTGATACTTGTGTATTTTATATTTTTCATATTTTTTTTTCTTTTTAGTGTGACTTCTATAATCCGCCACGCATCGCTACCTAACATGTTATTGGTAGTTTTTTTTTTTGGTAAACAAACAAAACGCAAACTATATTACAAGGAGAAGGGTGTAGGTATGATATATATACAACACTCCCGATTTGGGAAACAACCAAAAGAAATGCTTGCAGAAATAAAAACAAAAGTAAAGCAGCACCATTACAGAGGTATGCACAGAATAAAGAAACGGAAAGAGAGATATCAAGCGCCATGAGTCCTGTAATCAAAGTATGTTGCCCTTTTGCTGAAACTGTAGTGAAACAGTTATGCAACTGAAACTGTAGGAAAATTAAGATGGTCAACAATGTAAGTAGATGTATTGAAGTAGCAAACTGAAGAACCAGGGTCTGTAAACATAAAAGAATAGTCCTCCAAAGAAAGCGTTGTAAGAGACTTCTGACAGGTAAACATTTAAGTCGTACTTTGTAGCCCTGAGAAAGTAATAGATGAAAGTCTCTACCAAAAAAAGTAACAGATAACAGTCCTCCAGTGTAACAATGTAGAGCTTGAAACACAACAAAGAAGCAGTAGTTTAAGAAAATCCCTCCGACAGAAACGCCAGAAATACCAAATATATGAGATATGCATTGCGTTGAGGGTGTATAAAGGAACATAACCGATAACCAATGCTTCACATGAGTAACATATGATATGTGATGAACAGGATAAATTATTGCATGCACCAGGGTGCAAGTGAACCATAGCGTGCAATCGGGAATCGATGAAATACAAGGGGTTGCGTGGGTGTTACCCACAGTGGGATTTGACGCAGTCCAATTGCACCTGGTGCAGGCAATACGGAGGCGATGAACAGATCCAAGTTCCACAGTAATAAACATTAAATAGCCAGATCCCAGACCCGTGTGAAACCTTGGACAAACTGCAATTGTCATTTGAGTCCATTGGTCTGTAAGCTGAATTCTGATATCTACATAAGTCATTTATCAGAAGAAGACTAATCAATGCTGAACAATGATGAAATGGCTGATGCTGACACCAAGACTGTTGAAGGAGATAGTTAACCAGCAACAATGAGAGACATGATATTGTATCATAGTAAGAGCTGATACTCCCATGTATTGAATGTACTGAAAAGTGATCACCGACAATCCGATATATGTAATATGTCATAATAGAAAAAATATGTAAGCATGTATAGGTCCTTGTGAACCAAGAACAAAGCAGCAAACATCAAGTATAAGATGATCGGAAGACTTTCTGTAGTGATCTTGTTATTGGTAGTTTGGATCTTCTACCTAGGATGATTTATCTGCGCCTCCGGAATATTCTCATAATCTCATAATAGTAAAAATGAATAATGACAGCTACAAGATCATATTATTTATCCTTTATATTTTAACATAACCAAGGATCTTTGATTTTATGTTATTATATTTATATTTGAATATCCTTTTCCGTTGTCCATGTGCAAATCACGAGGCTAGTTTCTCAACGCAGAGTCTTCTCCCACCAGCTGCAGGATCCGTTGGACGCAACCAGCTGACAACAGCGACGAATGGTGGACCGCCTCATTTCTCATTATTAAAGTATTTAACTCATTATTAAATAGTGAAAAAGTAAAATATTTATTTAGGGGAGATAAGTTGCTGGTTGGCTGAGGAATCCCACAGACCATGTGGTTCAGTAAATGCACCGCTGCCCACCCTAATAAATAAAAGAAGAGGCCCCTTCACATACCCCAAAACATATCTCCACGAGAGCACACGTGCCATGTTCCCTGCCACTGCACGTATGTCAGTTGTCAATATCATTGGACTCGTGTCCACAAGTCAAGCTAATTTATGGAGGGAATGTTTGAGATGAGAGAGAAAAGGTACGCCTGCGAGCCACGTGTACGACCATTTACACCTTCAGTAAACTTGGCACCCAAGAAACCACCTTGAGAAAGCAAGAACCCTCCTCTCCATGGTTTTCATATAACTACAATAAAGTGTTGCTATTATCTTTTCTTCTTTTTTTGATAACCAAAGTGTTACTATTATCATTACAAAGAGCAAAGGTAACTGGTATTATGTACACAATGGTTTCTTATTATATATACAAATAACAATCCAATATTATTAATTATTGTCAATATAGAGATCAGACTCGCCGGCTTGCTGATAAAATCTTTTAATAGTTAAACTAGATTCAACCCATAACAGCTGATATACGCGAAGGTACAAGTTGGTCTTGTAGCAGTAACCTGTCAATATCATTGTACATTGATGATATAAATTTTTAAAACATTATATAATGTTACTGAATGTCAGATAATGCTTTTTTTTTTTTTTTGGGTTAAGAAATGTCGGATAATGCTTCTTTGCAAGAAGCATATATGATCACATACTGCTATTTTACTATTATTATATATTTATTATTTCCTTTCATAATAATTTAATAAATTGAAAATAAGGCATGATTTTACTGAACAATTATTTATAATAATGCCATCATGGTAAGATCATAATCCGTCATAAGTCTTCTATCATGGTGCTTAGATAGCCATGAGGTGGTGTTTAGGTTGAAGCTTTGGGCTGATAATACTGTATCTAAAAGACTAAAGGTGGCCATCCCATCCGGTCAGATCAAATAAAAGTCCAGCAATTCAAATTTATTTAAAATATATCATTTGTGAGTTAGATTGATGCGTTGGATCATAAATTATCATCTCTATTGCAAGTCGATGGTGTGGATGGGTGGTATTCATCCATCATACGAAAATGTGCAGCGGTGGCAGGTGCAGCTCGGAATGATAGGGAAGAGGGGGTGGGGTGGGGGGGGGGGGGGGGTGGGGGTTGGTTTTGATGGTTTTCTATTTCCGCGGAAAGGATGGATGGAATGCTACTCCCTGACTTAGTTTAATGTCTGACGTGACTGATGACAGTACTGCATGCCATACCCCTCATCCCTGTCTTGTTTCTTTTCTTTTTGCGTTTTTTAATCCCCCCAAACAAAAACGAACAAACCATGCCTCTGGAAACACTCCCTCAGTTCCTGCGATCTCTTGTTGTTTTCATAGAAGAGACACGCATCATACGCTAATTAACAAATAAAAAGAGATCGACTCTACCTCTTAAATTTATAAAGATAATAACCAACAGTTTGAGCTCAGCTTTCATGATTCTTTAGTTTACAGAACCGAATCACATAGGAAATTAATTGCATAATTAAGATTGGAAGATAGAAACTGATACAATTGAGATTACGGATTGACTCCTTGGACTTCGTTACAACAATTTTCTCGTGGGTAGTGGAGCATGAATTTGAGCTGGGATTTAGGAGTCTTCAACAATCTTAGCGGTGTTTAGAAATTAAGAATGCCTTGCTGTAATCGTTATCCTCAATATTAATGATGACATCATCCCAAATTGGTTTCTTTACTTTCTTCATACAGTAGTAAGTGTTCATTCACCCACGGTCATCTAGATTAAAGCTTCAGATCGGTGTATCCATGCTTCCAGTGGACTGGTTTGGAACATATGGTTGCTGGGACGTCCTAAGAATTTTGTGAAAAAGAAATGAAACATGAACTCTTCATTTAAGGCATAGATGTGTGTATATATATATATTTGCGGTTTGTGATACTTGTATCCTCACAAAGAATTCTTCGGCATAACATATTTTTGAGGCCATGTGCTAAGTACTTTCATGATCTACTCCATATATGTTCTAATAACAGTAATTGATAAAACAAAAACAACCAATTATCAAGTTTGGCTTTAAGAATTTCTTTTATTCATATCAAGGACTATGTGATCATAAATGTTATTACTATGTACACTAAAAATTTAAATATTTAAAAACATGAGGTTGATCAAGAAATGATGAAGCATTTCTTCATGGCACTTGAAGGAGCCTTGTTTGGCCATATGTCGCTCATACAAGAAGTTATATTTTGGTAGTTTTTTTTTTTTTTTTTGAAGGAAAAGTTATATTTTGGTAGTTAATATTGCCGACATGAACTTGTTAAAGGATCTTTTGAAGATTAGAGGAAGCTATTCATGCAGGTAAGGCAATCACTAAGAAAGAGGTTAGCAGGTGTCACGCCCCGAACCCAACATCCGGGTCGGATACGTGATGGCCGCACACTCCTTAGAGCAAGCCCTAAAGAATATGCAAGGCCAAAATAAATCATTACAATCTTATCAACCATAATATTTAATTTCAACAGTAATTCATAAAACTTGCATAATAACAATTAACATTCCTTCAATTCTCTGATCAGATACTATGACACTCTATTTATCCTTCTGCTCACCCGTAAATCCAAACCATAGCCAATCTAAGTCATCCTGCAACTCTGAGAAGAAAAAGAAAGATGAAGGGGTGTGAGCTTTACAGTCCAGTAAGAATTCCCATATCACACTGATATAGTAATATAGTCTGAAAATAAGGATAAGCAATAAAATATAAAATCTCATGTTCAATGTCCAGAATAATGCAAACATTCATAAATTTTCTGTCTTGTCAAAATAGATGCATCATCATATGTTAACCGGTGAAACACTTTTGTTCAACAATTGTTTCATATCTTATCTTTCATTTCTCCTTTCATAATCATATGATTTTAACATTTTCTTTCTGGCTCTGGACTATCCAAGTCTATACCTCAGTCATCATCCGGATCGAATCCACTTTAAAAAGTCTTTCAAGACTGTCCCAGGATGAGCTCCTGGCCGGCTGTCCCACGTACCAAAGCCCGTGAGAGGCTGTCCCAGGCATAAGCTCCTGGCGGGCTGTCCCAGGCATGAGCTCCTGGCCGGCTGATCCACCTGTAAGCCAGTGGGGGCTGTCCCAGGCATAAGCTCCTGGCGGGCTGTCCCAGGCATAAGCTCCTGGCCGGCTGTTCCACATGACAAGGCTAGTCCATACCATATATCTCTTTCTTTTCATTTAATCATTATGTATTGATTTCATCAATCAATTCTGTCTTGCATTATGATCAATTCAGATATGTCATATCCATATAATCATGCCATCAATCTCTGATACATATATATTGACATAACATACTCATGCTCAAAATCAAATAACAGTATCTCAGGTATAATAAATTCATCGATCTCAAATCCGATAACGCAAAACCAATAATGCAAGACCAACAGTAAAATAGCATATATAATAGTGATCATGTACAGGGATTCTTACCTTTACCGGTGACTGATCCAAACACAGAAATCAATATTCTTCTTTGATTTATGAATTTCTCTAACAAGATATTCCACTCGATATCATATGCAGACAATCATCTCTTCATAACCCTGATCAATATAAAAATCACATATATGGAGAAAATTACCGATAATCGATCTGATAACACAAATCTAGGATCTCTCTTAGGATTAACCAAAATTAGGATTTACCTAAGTATCTGGATCCTCCACTGATCCATAAGACTTCTAGAGAGAGAAAATCCATGAAGAGAGAGAAAATTCTAGAGAGAGAAAGTAGAGAGAGAAAGTGGAGAGAGAAACTTTCGTATCCTTCCGATGAGGCACTCATGATCGAGATCATCAGAGGTCCTATCAGGGTAACTCAATATGAATCAAGTGTTACAAATTTTGAATAGGATCGAACTGGGATCAGATCTACTGCACGAATTTCGGAGCAACCTCAGATCATCTTATTTTCATCTTCAAGTTTATTCTAGGATTCATGATGCAATCAGAGAGAAAAAAAAGATCCTAGAGAGACAAAATCCGTAAAGAGAGAGAAAAGTCTAGAGAGAGAATCTAGAGAGAGAAAATATAGAGAGAGAAGGTAGAGAGAGGAGAGAGAAAAGAGAGAGAAAGAAGAGAGAAAGGAGAGAGAGGAAAATTCTCTCCTTCTTCTTCTTTTTTATTTTATTTTATTTTATTTTTATTTTTATTTTTTTTCTCTTTCTCTTTTTCCTTTTTTTTTTCTTTTCTTTTTCTTTTTCCTTTTTCTTTTCTTTTTCTTTTTCCTTTTTCTTTTCTTTTTCTTTTCTTCTTCTTCTTCCTTTCTTCTTTTCTTCCCGCGGCCTCCCTTGGCTGAAACAGGGGAGGACCGTGAGGTCCCCCCCTCGATGGCTCGGGCTCCGGCGGCTTGGCCGGAGATCCGGCAACAGGTGGAGGCGGCGGTGAGCAATGGACGGCCGGCGGCAAGGTTCGGCCGGCAAAAAAAATCAAAAAGAGATCGGAAAAACAGGGGATTTCTTGTTCATGGATTTTCCGACGAAGACGGTGGCCGACGGCGAGGCTTTGGGCCAGGGGAGAAAGGGAAGAGGGAGAGGAAGAAGGGGAGGGGCTTACCTCGAGCTCCGGCAGTCGAGAAGAACTCCGGCAATCTTTTTCTTTTCCATCTAAGAACCCGCGGATCCTTTTGAAAAAAATCCCTCAATCTCTCAAAATCCCGTGATAAAAACCTAAAGGAAGGGGAAAGGGGATTTTATAGAGGAGGAATCCGGTTTTTACTCGGATTCCCCACTCCTTTTCACGGTGGGAAGAAGACTCTCAACGGGAGTCTTCTTCCTCCCGATTCCTCTGTTTTTTTTTTTTTTTTTTTTTTTTCTTTTTTTTTTCTGGGTCGTTACATTCTCCCCTCCTTAAAATAATTTCGTCCTCGAAATTAGGTTATGTCGTTTGAGATATCTATTTCAAAGTATACATTCTTCATGTCATTCTCAAGCTTACAATAATGTCTTTTATTTCTCATGATCTTGTTATAACAAAAATTATTTGAAATCTCAAACTCATCCCTTCTTATTGATTTCTCAACTTTTTGAAGAACTGTAACATTTTGGACTTGTATTAATATACCACCATTACATTTCACTCGAAATTCATAATTATCTCAGACTACCCTTGATAGAAAATAAATAAAGAAAGGTCGAACATTGGACAATCTTCACGATTATCGATTTCTTTCTTCTCTTGACCTTCCAATAAATTTTATATATAGACTCTCATCTTAAGAAAAATCTCAATCTTCTATATCAGTTCGAGTAACAATATTAAATTTAAAAAAAAAATATGAGATCTATGTCAGGACATTCTAAATTTGAACTAATATCAGAACTATCAAGCTATTAATAAACTTGAGATATCTAAAATTTTTTTTTGGCATTATCTATAATGAAACAACCTACTAACAAAAATTATCCGACTATGATCAGATTAAAATTATTCTTTATTAACAACTAATGTATTCCATAATATCTTCAGAATCAAAGAATTAATATTTCTAATCAATTTAACCCACCATGCTTTTGTTGCGCACTCTGATCTTAATTTATCAAACTATATAAGTCTATCAAAGATAAAGATATCCTTTATGTTAGATCAATCCAAGATAGATCTAACCTTCAAATTCATATAAGACTTAGGGCAAAATTTTAAGTTTTTTTTTCTTTACTACCTTTGGGCATAGCATATAAAAATTAAATCTTGATCTACTTCCTATATTTGAAATTATTGTATAAGTTTCATCACTCTTTCAAGAATCCAACATATCTAGAATCAATTAGAGTTAACTTTAGATTTACCTTACAATCATTTAGATAATTTCTAAATCAATCTTCCTTTTTTTTTTTAAAAGAATTAATTCTAATTTGATAACTAAAAGAACTCAAGTCAACATCCTTAAGTAGAATCAACTTGATTATTTCTTATAGAATTCTCTTCATCATAACTATTAATATCAATCAATAAATCTATACAAAATCTTGTCCCTTGTATAAGTCATTCAAACTTTAACACTAGTAAGATATCTTATTTCAATTCAGAAATTCAAACTCTGACTTGAATAATTAATACACTTCACCATCTTCAACAATCACAAGAAAAATTAAAAAAAATCTAATCCAAAGATAGTAATATGAATTATTAAAGATTTCATCATAACCTGTATATCATACTCTGACAAAATAAATTTTCTTCTTTACTTTAACAACAATATCAAAATACTTTTGATCTACTTAGAAAAATAAACTTTTGACTTGAAATTCAATGCAACTTGAAAGATCAAAGAATCATATTCAAAATATGATATTTTGAGTAACCAAAGATTTCACCAAGATGTGTATCTCATATTCTCATAATAAAATTGAAGTATATTTTTCATTTAAAATTGAGTTTCATATATGATCCTCTTATAGATTCAATGTTCAAAAAATATTTTTCTCTCATATGATGAAATTTCTTCTTAGACCATACCCTAATTAACTTTCTTTTGATAAATCTAAAATTCATAATGCATCAGATAATTATCATCGAAATTAAAAAAAGTATCATGATCTTCAATCATATAAGTTTAACATTCCAAAATCATCGAGTATACTCAACATAACATATCAATACCTCCCGCTTCCTTCCATGGTCAACTCTTCTTATATTCAGGCCACCCTACTAATTGAAATCCAAGATATAACTCGTCAATTCTATTATAGATATCATATGCCACTTATGCATAAATTTTATCTTAATATCTATTGATTCAAAATCTAATTACCGGATCGTTTGTTTTATGTCTATCATGTTCCTTATGATCATAACCTAAGTTCAGATATCACTAGAATTACAATTCTGAATAATTATAACCTTAAACTCAAATACCACTTAAATCATATTTTCTAGTGATCATAACCTAAACTCTAATATCATTTTATCATACCTTTAATGATCAAAATCTTAAACTCTGATATTATCAATCATACTTTAGTGATTATAATCCCAAAGTTTTGATATCACTTATATGACAATCCCTAGTGACCTTAAACTTGGCTCTAGTACTATTCTGTCATATCCTAATCACTTATATCATTGTCTCCAAATGAACGTAACCTAAGCTCTAAGCTCAGATGCCACTCTGTCACATCCTACTGATCTTACATAAAGTTTTAATATCTCTTCATAATCTCTAGTGATCTTAAACCTAAGCTTTGATATTATTCTATCACATCCAAATCATTTATATTGTAATCTCCAATGATCATAATTTAAGCTCTGATATCACTCTATAATATTCTAATCACTTATATCATAATCCCTAATGATCATAACCTATGCTCTGATACCATTCTGTCACGCCCCGAACCCAACACCCGGGTCGGATACGTGATGGCCGCACACTCCTTAGAGCAAGCCCTAAAGAATATGCAAGGCCAAAATAAATCATTACAATCTTATCAACCATAATATTTAATTTCAACAGTAATTCATAAAACTTGCATAATAACAATTAACATTCCTTCAATTCTCTGATCAGATACTATGACACTCTATTTATCCTTCTGCTCACCCGTAAATCCAAACCATAGCCAATCTAAGTCATCCTGCAACTCTGAGAAGAAAAAGAAAGATGAAGGGGTGTGAGCTTTACAGTCCAGTAAGAATTTCCATATCACACTGATATAGTAATATAGTCTGAAAATAAGGATAAGCAATAAAATATAAAATCTCATGTTCAATGTCCAGAATAATGCAAACATTCATAAATTTTCTGTCTTGTCAAAATAGATGCATCATCATATGTTAACCGGTGAAACACTTTTGTTCAACAATTGTTTCATATCTTATCTTTCATTTCTCCTTTCATAATCATATGATTTTAACATTTTCTTTCTGGCTCTGGACTATCCAAGTCTATACCTCAGTCATCATCCGGATCGAATCCACTTTAAAAAGTCTTTCAAGACTGTCCCAGGATGAGCTCCTGGCCGGCTGTCCCACGTACCAAAGCCCGTGAGAGGCTGTCCCAGGCATAAGCTCCTGGCGGGCTGTCCCAGGCATGAGCTCCTGGCCGGCTGATCCACCTGTAAGCCAGTGGGGGCTGTCCCAGGCATAAGCTCCTGGCGGGCTGTCCCAGGCATAAGCTCCTGGCCGGCTGTTCCACATGACAAGGCTAGTCCATACCATATATCTCTTTCTTTTCATTTAATCATTATGTATTGATTTCATCAATCAATTCTGTCTTGCATTATGATCAATTCAGATATGTCATATCCATATAATCATGCCATCAATCTCTGATACATATATATTGACATAACATACTCATGCTCAAAATCAAATAACAGTATCTCAGGTATAATAAATTCATCGATCTCAAATCCGATAACGCAAAACCAATAATGCAAGACCAACAGTAAAATAGCATATATAATAGTGATCATGTACAGGGATTCTTACCTTTACCGGTGACTGATCCAAACACAGAAATCAATATTCTTCTTTGATTTATGAATTTCTCTAACAAGATATTCCACTCGATATCATATGCAGACAATCATCTCTTCATAACCCTGATCAATATAAAAATCACATATATGGAGAAAATTACCGATAATCGATCTGATAACACAAATCTAGGATCTCTCTTAGGATTAACCAAAATTAGGATTTACCTAAGTATCTGGATCCTCCACTGATCCATAAGACTTCTAGAGAGAGAAAATCCATGAAGAGAGAGAAAATTCTAGAGAGAGAAAGTAGAGAGAGAAAGTGGAGAGAGAAACTTTCGTATCCTTCCGATGAGGCACTCATGATCGAGATCATCAGAGGTCCTATCAGGGTAACTCAATATGAATCAAGTGTTACAAATTTTGAATAGGATCGAACTGGGATCAGATCTACTGCACGAATTTCGGAGCAACCTCAGATCATCTTATTTTCATCTTCAAGTTTATTCTAGGATTCATGATGCAATCAGAGAGAAAAAAAGATCCTAGAGAGACAAAATCCGTAAAGAGAGAGAAAAGTCTAGAGAGAGAATCTAGAGAGAGAAAATATAGAGAGAGAAGGTAGAGAGAGGAGAGAGAAAAGAGAGAGAAAGAAGAGAGAAAGGAGAGAGAGGAAAATTCTCTCCTTCTTCTTCTTTTTTATTTTATTTTATTTTATTTTTATTTTTATTTTTTTTCTCTTTCTCTTTTTCCTTTTTTTTTTCTTTTCTTTTTCTTTTTCCTTTTTCTTTTCTTTTTCTTTTTCCTTTTTCTTTTCTTTTTCTTTTCTTCTTCTTCTTCCTTTCTTCTTTTCTTCCCGCGGCCTCCCTTGGCTGAAACAGGGGAGGACCGTGAGGTCCCCCCCTCGATGGCTCGGGCTCCGGCGGCTTGGCCGGAGATCCGGCAACAGGTGGAGGCGGCGGTGAGCAATGGACGGCCGGCGGCAAGGTTCGGCCGGCAAAAAAAATCAAAAAGAGATCGGAAAAACAGGGGATTTCTTGTTCATGGATTTTCCGACGAAGACGGTGGCCGACGGCGAGGCTTTGGGCCAGGGGAGAAAGGGAAGAGGGAGAGGAAGAAGGGGAGGGGCTTACCTCGAGCTCCGGCAGTCGAGAAGAACTCCGGCAATCTTTTTCTTTTCCATCTAAGAACCCGCGGATCCTTTTGAAAAAAATCCCTCAATCTCTCAAAATCCCGTGATAAAAACCTAAAGGAAGGGGAAAGGGGATTTTATAGAGGAGGAATCCGGTTTTTACTCGGATTCCCCACTCCTTTTCACGGTGGGAAGAAGACTCTCAACGGGAGTCTTCTTCCTCCCGATTCCTCTGTTTTTTTTTTTTTTTTTTTTTTTTTTTTTTCTGGGTCGTTACATTCTCCCCTCCTTAAAATAATTTCGTCCTCGAAATTAGGTTATGTCGTTTGAGATATCTATTTCAAAGTATACATTCTTCATGTCATTCTCAAGCTTACAATAATGTCTTTTATTTCTCATGATCTTGTTATAACAAAAATTATTTGAAATCTCAAACTCATCCCTTCTTATTGATTTCTCAACTTTTTGAAGAACTGTAACATTTTGGACTTGTATTAATATACCACCATTACATTTCACTCGAAATTCATAATTATCTCAGACTACCCTTGATAGAAAATAAATAAAGAAAGGTCGAACATTGGACAATCTTCACGATTATCGATTTCTTTCTTCTCTTGACCTTCCAATAAATTTTATATATAGACTCTCATCTTAAGAAAAATCTCAATCTTCTATATCAGTTCGAGTAACAATATTAAATTTAAAAAAAAAATATGAGATCTATGTCAGGACATTCTAAATTTGAACTAATATCAGAACTATCAAGCTATTAATAAACTTGAGATATCTAAAATTTTTTTTGGCATTATCTATAATGAAACAACCTACTAACAAAAATTATCCGACTATGATCAGATTAAAATTATTCTTTATTAACAACTAATGTATTCCATAATATCTTCAGAATCAAAGAATTAATATTTCTAATCAATTTAACCCACCATGCTTTTGTTGCGCACTCTGATCTTAATTTATCAAACTATATAAGTCTATCAAAGATAAAGATATCCTTTATGTTAGATCAATCCAAGATAGATCTAACCTTCAAATTCATATAAGACTTAGGGCAAAATTTTAAGTTTTTTTTTCTTTACTACCTTTGGGCATAGCATATAAAAATTAAATCTTGATCTACTTCCTATATTTGAAATTATTGTATAAGTTTCATCACTCTTTCAAGAATCCAACATATCTAGAATCAATTAGAGTTAACTTTAGATTTACCTTACAATCATTTAGATAATTTCTAAATCAATCTTCCTTTTTTTTTTTAAAAGAATTAATTCTAATTTGATAACTAAAAGAACTCAAGTCAACATCCTTAAGTAGAATCAACTTGATTATTTCTTATAGAATTCTCTTCATCATAACTATTAATATCAATCAATAAATCTATACAAAATCTTGTCCCTTGTATAAGTCATTCAAACTTTAACACTAGTAAGATATCTTATTTCAATTCAGAAATTCAAACTCTGACTTGAATAATTAATACACTTCACCATCTTCAACAATCACAAGAAAAATTAAAAAAAATCTAATCCAAAGATAGTAATATGAATTATTAAAGATTTCATCATAACCTGTATATCATACTCTGACAAAATAAATTTTCTTCTTTACTTTAACAACAATATCAAAATACTTTTGATCTACTTAGAAAAATAAACTTTTGACTTGAAATTCAATGCAACTTGAAAGATCAAAGAATCATATTCAAAATATGATATTTTGAGTAACCAAAGATTTCACCAAGATGTGTATCTCATATTCTCATAATAAAATTGAAGTATATTTTTCATTTAAAATTGAGTTTCATATATGATCCTCTTATAGATTCAATGTTCAAAAAATATTTTTCTCTCATATGATGAAATTTCTTCTTAGACCATACCCTAATTAACTTTCTTTTGATAAATCTAAAATTCATAATGCATCAGATAATTATCATCGAAATTAAAAAAAAGTATCATGATCTTCAATCATATAAGTTTAACATTCCAAAATCATCGAGTATACTCAACATAACATATCAATACCTCCCGCTTCCTTCCATGGTCAACTCTTCTTATATTCAGGCCACCCTACTAATTGAAATCCAAGATATAACTCGTCAATTCTATTATAGATATCATATGCCACTTATGCATAAATTTTATCTTAATATCTATTGATTCAAAATCTAATTACCGGATCGTTTGTTTTATGTCTATCATGTTCCTTATGATCATAACCTAAGTTCAGATATCACTAGAATTACAATTCTGAATAATTATAACCTTAAACTCAAATACCACTTAAATCATATTTTCTAGTGATCATAACCTAAACTCTAATATCATTTTATCATACCTTTAATGATCAAAATCTTAAACTCTGATATTATCAATCATACTTTAGTGATTATAATCCCAAAGTTTTGATATCACTTATATGACAATCCCTAGTGACCTTAAACTTGGCTCTAGTACTATTCTGTCATATCCTAATCACTTATATCATTGTCTCCAAATGAACGTAACCTAAGCTCTAAGCTCAGATGCCACTCTGTCACATCCTACTGATCTTACATAAAGTTTTAATATCTCTTCATAATCTCTAGTGATCTTAAACCTAAGCTTTGATATTATTCTATCACATCCAAATCATTTATATTGTAATCTCCAATGATCATAATTTAAGCTCTGATATCACTCTATAATATTCTAATCACTTATATCATAATCCCTAATGATCATAACCTATGCTCTGATACCATTCTGTCACGCCCCGAACCCAACACCCGGGTCGGATACGTGATGGCCGCACACTCCTTAGAGCAAGCCCTAAAGAATATGCAAGGCCAAAATAAATCATTACAATCTTATCAACCATAATATTTAATTTCAACAGTAATTCATAAAACTTGCATAATAACAATTAACATTCCTTCAATTCTCTGATCAGATACTATGACACTCTATTTATCCTTCTGCTCACCCGTAAATCCAAACCATAGCCAATCTAAGTCATCCTGCAACTCTGAGAAGAAAAAGAAAGATGAAGGGGTGTGAGCTTTACAGTCCAGTAAGAATTTCCATATCACACTGATATAGTAATATAGTCTGAAAATAAGGATAAGCAATAAAATATAAAATCTCATGTTCAATGTCCAGAATAATGCAAACATTCATAAATTTTCTGTCTTGTCAAAATAGATGCATCATCATATGTTAACCGGTGAAACACTTTTGTTCAACAATTGTTTCATATCTTATCTTTCATTTCTCCTTTCATAATCATATGATTTTAACATTTTCTTTCTGGCTCTGGACTATCCAAGTCTATACCTCAGTCATCATCCGGATCGAATCCACTTTAAAAAGTCTTTCAAGACTGTCCCAGGATGAGCTCCTGGCCGGCTGTCCCACGTACCAAAGCCCGTGAGAGGCTGTCCCAGGCATAAGCTCCTGGCGGGCTGTCCCAGGCATGAGCTCCTGGCCGGCTGATCCACCTGTAAGCCAGTGGGGGCTGTCCCAGGCATAAGCTCCTGGCGGGCTGTCCCAGGCATAAGCTCCTGGCCGGCTGTTCCACATGACAAGGCTAGTCCATACCATATATCTCTTTCTTTTCATTTAATCATTATGTATTGATTTCATCAATCAATTCTGTCTTGCATTATGATCAATTCAGATATGTCATATCCATATAATCATGCCATCAATCTCTGATACATATATATTGACATAACATACTCATGCTCAAAATCAAATAACAGTATCTCAGGTATAATAAATTCATCGATCTCAAATCCGATAACGCAAAACCAATAATGCAAGACCAACAGTAAAATAGCATATATAATAGTGATCATGTACAGGGATTCTTACCTTTACCGGTGACTGATCCAAACACAGAAATCAATATTCTTCTTTGATTTATGAATTTCTCTAACAAGATATTCCACTCGATATCATATGCAGACAATCATCTCTTCATAACCCTGATCAATATAAAAATCACATATATGGAGAAAATTACCGATAATCGATCTGATAACACAAATCTAGGATCTCTCTTAGGATTAACCAAAATTAGGATTTACCTAAGTATCTGGATCCTCCACTGATCCATAAGACTTCTAGAGAGAGAAAATCCATGAAGAGAGAGAAAATTCTAGAGAGAGAAAGTAGAGAGAGAAAGTGGAGAGAGAAACTTTCGTATCCTTCCGATGAGGCACTCATGATCGAGATCATCAGAGGTCCTATCAGGGTAACTCAATATGAATCAAGTGTTACAAATTTTGAATAGGATCGAACTGGGATCAGATCTACTGCACGAATTTCGGAGCAACCTCAGATCATCTTATTTTCATCTTCAAGTTTATTCTAGGATTCATGATGCAATCAGAGAGAAAAAAAAGATCCTAGAGAGACAAAATCCGTAAAGAGAGAGAAAAGTCTAGAGAGAGAATCTAGAGAGAGAAAATATAGAGAGAGAAGGTAGAGAGAGGAGAGAGAAAAGAGAGAGAAAGAAGAGAGAAAGGAGAGAGAGGAAAATTCTCTCCTTCTTCTTCTTTTTTATTTTATTTTATTTTATTTTTATTTTTATTTTTTTTCTCTTTCTCTTTTTCCTTTTTTTTTTCTTTTCTTTTTCTTTTTCCTTTTTCTTTTCTTTTTCTTTTTCCTTTTTCTTTTCTTTTTCTTTTCTTCTTCTTCTTCCTTTCTTCTTTTCTTCCCGCGGCCTCCCTTGGCTGAAACAGGGGAGGACCGTGAGGTCCCCCCCTCGATGGCTCGGGCTCCGGCGGCTTGGCCGGAGATCCGGCAACAGGTGGAGGCGGCGGTGAGCAATGGACGGCCGGCGGCAAGGTTCGGCCGGCAAAAAAAATCAAAAAGAGATCGGAAAAACAGGGGATTTCTTGTTCATGGATTTTCCGACGAAGACGGTGGCCGACGGCGAGGCTTTGGGCCAGGGGAGAAAGGGAAGAGGGAGAGGAAGAAGGGGAGGGGCTTACCTCGAGCTCCGGCAGTCGAGAAGAACTCCGGCAATCTTTTTCTTTTCCATCTAAGAACCCGCGGATCCTTTTGAAAAAAATCCCTCAATCTCTCAAAATCCCGTGATAAAAACCTAAAGGAAGGGGAAAGGGGATTTTATAGAGGAGGAATCCAGTTTTTACTCGGATTCCCCACTCCTTTTCACGGTGGGAAGAAGACTCTCAACGGGAGTCTTCTTCCTCCCGATTCCTCTGTTTTTTTTTTTTTTTCTTTTTTTCTTTTTTTTTTTCTGGGTCGTTACAGCAGGACAAGGAACCGTCAAAAGAGGGTACTTAGTTACACTTCTTCCATTACCCAACTACGGAAAGTCCTCCACTCTACCAACTGAGCTAAAATTATTTCTATAAAATTTTATATTTTTATAAAATTGATCTCTTTTGCCATTATTTTTCTATTTGTGAGTTATTAATTCCTTACGGTGCTTTATTTTTTTACGTTATTTGCACCTTATTAGAAGGTTTAATTTCTTTTACTAAGGCACCAAATTTGCTTTTCTTGATGGAATATATTTATTTGACCGATTGATCAATCTGACATGCCTACAAACCTGGATCCCTTGGTTTGTATTTTTCAGGAAATATTTTATTTAAGTTCGATGGAATGCCAAAGAAAAAAGCTCTAAGGTAAGAAGCCAGGGTGAAACTTTACAAGGGGTTGATTAATTGAATGGAAAATGTTGATATCATGATCAATGAGAATGAAAATCATCCTTAGTATGATAAATTTATGTCATTGGAGAAAAATGGTAGGAAGAAACTTTCAATTCTCCTAAAGAAGCCTCAACTGATTCTAAAACCCAGAAAATGATTAAAAATTTTCAACAAGGCTGCAAATCAGCCAAAGGGATAGTAGCAATTGGAGGCCACCGGATGGCCAACATAGTCCACAGTGAGATTTCATTTTATGAAATTAGCCACTTTTGGCTACACTTTAAGGGAGGATTTGGTGGCTCTTTCAAGTCAACAAGTGCTTATTTTATATACCCTTTAGATCTTAAACAAGAAGGCGCGCATTATTTAAATTGGCTTACAAAAGTCAAATAACTAGTTATTGAAAGGATATGGACAATTCATTAAAAGATCAACCGCAAGTGATTATTTGGTATGCCTTTTTGATTTTAAATCCATGGGGCATCATCACAATTGGTTGACAAATAGTTGGGTGTCAAAATATTCAGAGACCCATTTCAATTGGTTTGAAAAAGCCAATAAAAGCTATTTCTGTTAAAAAAGCTAATAATGGTTAAATTTGCAAAATAAAAAGTATGAGAAGTTTTAAATTGATGTAATTGTATATGTAGCCTATATATATATATATATATATATATATATATGTAGACTCGTAACTATGCTTAAATGATCTGTGTGTGTGTGTGCGCGCGTGCGCGCGCGCGAATCATTTGGGTAGGATTGCTTGCGGATGGAACAGGGGTATGTGTCCCAAAATAAATGCATGTGGCTTCTTTCTTCGTCCTATTAATTAGCAATCCGACCCTATGCCTACCAGCCCATACTTCTGCCCTTTCTTTACACCCACTGCCTCCTTCACAACCCTACGCCCTCCAACCCCTCTCCTCAATAATCCCACTCTTTTTTATCGCAACAAGATACAGATCCTGCATCCGTCTAACCCTGCCCTCACCTTCTCCATGCTCCCTTCCTTGCTGGAGTAAGTAATCTTGGACAATCCTATATATATATATATATATATATATATATATATATATATATATGCATGCACGTTGTCTTTTTTTTTTTATTATTTTTTGTCCAGTTGTGAATAAAGCATCTTTGCTCCCATTCAACAAGTGTGCCCATATGTATGAATCTTCATGTCCTTCATCTCATGACTCACATTTCACATATATATATATATATATATATATATATATATATATATATATATATATATATATGTATATGTATGTATGTATGTATGTATGTATGTATGTATGTATAGGATGCTTTCACTTGGAAGCATTCTCATTGGTATGGTCTTATCAACTACCCACAGCTGTGGAATGGTGACATGGTTAATTACCTGAAAGTAGTGCTTGGCTAAGGGTTGGTGACAGGAAGCTCTAGCTGGCTGGCTGGCTATATTTTTATGAATAATGATATGAGCCCACAGGATTTGAAAAACATACATGGTACCAAGAGGACATGCACGCATAGGTTGAGAAGCTTTTTTGTCCTTCCTGAATCCTGAGCTCAATGGACCATGCTTATGGATTCTCTCAATCAACTGTTGGGTACGGTTGTGTGTGTGCGTGGGGATGGAGGGAGAGAGAGAGGAGCGCGGGGGGGGGGGGGGGGGTGTGGTTGGTGTTCGGGTATATACACACACAAATGAGTTCAGGATATCACCAGAGGATCTCAAGTTTGATATCCTGAAATGCAAACCTGCACATTATTCTTCTTGTTGTTTTTGAGTTCATGAAACCACCAAGGGTAGAGAACGGTATCCTGGAATCTTTAACCACTAGAACATCGCATACTAAAAACAGTGATTTTATATCATCGAGAAACAAATTATCTTGAAATAAGGATTACTAATGGTCTAAAATCATCTTCATGATCCTATTTGGATCACCAGAGGCCATCTTAGGTTGGACCGAGAAAAAGCATGGAACTATATATGATATATTTTGCAACTTCCCTCTGGTAGCAAGTGTGAATTACTTCACGTGTCACAGCGAAAACCAATTGTTAAATGAAATAATACTTGGACTGGCACTTTATTATATTCTCGCATGTGGACCCTTTTTCTGTATTTCTTGAATGACTTAATTCATTCAAACATAAAAATTGACAAAGTCTCAGGTTAGCAATGTAAGAAACAACCATTAAAAAGGGTAAGAAGTATTGCGTGAATGTTGGATGTTCCTTGGACATGAATTCATTGGTGGTCGTTACCATATCTCACAGCATTAATGAATCCGAATCTATGGTACGGAATATATGCTTCTCTTTCTTTTCCCTACAAAATCGAAAAAGGAAATCTGTTGCCCACTTCAGATCAGCAGATCATCCCATAAATTTATCATTTCTGAGCATTCAATCATTAAGAAAATAGATATAGAATCTCTTTGACAGATCTTCATATATGACGTAACCCGTTCTCATCTATCATTGCAATAAATGCAACCGGTGACATCTTCCATCTTGTCCAATCTACCAAGCTACCTTATTGCTTCGCCCACACTCATGCAGGTGCCATGCATTACTTCATGTGAGTACATCCATACTCTGATAAATGGCCTTCATATATTTGTACATATCAACCAACAGATTTGGTGAGGGCGTGGATCCATGTACTGCTATCACTAAATGCAGTTGCGGCACAAGGGTGTTTCTTGTGCCATGTCAGATTCTTTGCTTGTCTCATGTCATAAATGCTTGTTCGAGTAGGAGGACCCAGTAATACCTTCTTGAATAAATCGATCCATTTGACAGTTCCAAAGCTTCTCGAATTTGGGTTGCACGCTTGCCTCTTTGTCATGGAAATGAGAGCATATTATGAACTTTAGTACCCTAAAAGCAATATTGGCACTTGATATGTTTGTTATCGCGTAAAACAGTTCCTACGCCATGAACAACATTACTATGACAAAGTAGGTGCTCTTCATCTCTATTTCAAGCTTTCAAATAAAAAATAAAATATAAAAAAAATTATAATAATATCTAAATATCATCCATCAGCATTTTTGGACGTTCAGAACTTAATTTGTAGAGTCTGACATTTTTAAACGAAACAACAGATTTTTTTTTTCCCGTATCTCATATATATTTGAATTGTAAATTATTTTAAATTAAATTTATTTTATCAAATTTTGTTGGAATCAACTTGACACAATTTGTGACTATCAACTATTACGGATCTTGAAAATTTTCTAAGTCAGAAAACTAACACCTATATGAAAAACTATATAAAATATATATTTTTTGAAATCAAAATTAACGGTAATTAATTCTTGAATGTTAGTGAGTCACAAAATTATTTTTTAATAAATTTTGAGACTCTTTAACCTATTCGTTTGGAAAGTTTTAAAAGTTTGGGATTTCAAAAAAAATTGAACTAAAATCCAAATTTTGACTTCTTATTCTTAAAAATTTTAATTTTTTGATATTTTTATTGAATCGAAATGGGGGTATTTGCTTATTTATATTTATGTTTAAAATTAATAGAAAGTAAAATAAATGTATATAAGACATGGAATGGCCACTAGCTGACGGTCAGGTTGGTGAGTTGGCACAGAAAATCTCCTCTGAAAGGACGACTTTCTTCTGGACAGTATTTTTGTAAATACTTTGAGCTTGGCATTATTTTGATTTTTTTTTTTTTAATTAACCATAAATGGGTAAAAAATCCTGAAGATCTTTATTTCTCTAGAATTGATTTGGCAAGGGCTAATAGAACATACAGGTTACCATAGTTAGATTCATAAAATTGCCGATTATGATTTTAAATGCATATATAGAATTGTCTGGTGCAAGCCTTTGCTTCTTCCATTTACATCCAAAAAAAAAAAAACACTTTATAGATAGAAGTACAAGTCGAAAGGATATCATAATAATATTACAGATAAGAAATTATCGAAGAAAGAAACTTCCTGGTGCGTTATGTATGCTTGAGATCAAAATGTTTCTTAACCTGTCTTTTTTTTTGGTGAACAACCTGTCTTTTTTTCATTATTATGAAGTATTTCAAGGACTAGATTACTTTATACCTTAAGCAAATGTCAATCCAATTTAAATTGCATCTTTATGCAGTTCTTATTACTTCAAGTTCATCCGCAGTCACAGCATAGGTTCCATCTAAATGTTAAAATGGACCTATAATATTGTAACAATTAATAGAAGAAGAAGAGCTGATTTGGGCAAATTGAAGGAGATAAAATATACAACTAAAGATTACGTAGAAGCGGATCAGAAGCTGTCTACTCCATCAGCATCTAACTATGGGGTGGGGAGGGGGAAGCGGGAGGGCGTAGGGAGAGATGTTCATCGATCAAAGGCAGAAAAGAAATGATGGGTGCTTGTTGAGGAACCAAGCAGGCATGCAAGATCCCAAGGAAGGTGGCTTCTATAAGGAAATGATTTGCTAGGAAAGGGGGGCAAGGTGGTCACCAAAAGCTAGAGTTCGTGAAATTCCATGATTTTGTTTGAGGGGACAAGAGGCAGGAATTGAGGGGGTGGGAATGGAGGAATGATGCACTTCAAAGACAACTAACAAGCATATCTCGAACATGAGCACGGAAAACAAGAACAGAAACCCCCATCGTGGGAGCACAAGACGAGAGCATAATTCGAACACCAGGTGCCTTTTTGCAGGGTAGAAGAGCCAATGTGACGATTACTCTCATTGAAACCAACTAGCCCTCATAAAGAATGCTCCCGAACAATTGTTTAGTTAGAGGCAGTGGGGACCAATCATGATTACTTATAGCAAATGACTGACAAGCACCAACAGGCAAGTGAATGCAACTAAAAGCCATGCAAACATGAGGACCCATGAAGAAAAATAAATGAAGGTGAGTGACCCATTATCATAAAGTGTGCAAACAGATAAACCACGGCCTTGAAGCAAAAGCCGCACAATCCCTCGATGACCAACAAAAATAAGAATGTATTCTCTTAGTATACGTTTCCTTCATAAAACATAACAATTAAATATCTAAAAGCACATCCATTTCAGGAATATAAGCAGCAATACATATAGGGTAGCATGAAAAAAAAAATGGGAAACAGATAGTATGCAACAGCTTTATGTAGTTGATATTAACATTAAACTCAAAAAGAAAAATGGGAGGAGAGGAGAACATTCAAAGAAGGGGACCGAGCCTTGGGAAGCAAGAAAGTAGCAATTAGGCATCGTGAGAAAAACTGGCCTTCTCCACTTCCAAAGTTTCCCATGCAACGTGCACCACCTCCACTCTCCTCCAATAGATTATAGAACAGACTAGGGTTAGGGTTTGTACGTAGCTGAAAGCATAACAAGAGATACCCTCATACATCTCTACTTAGCCATGTAGATATGCTTCCCTTCCCTCCTCCATTTGGGCCTTCGCTGACCATTCCCAAAAACCCACTTCCAAGCAAGAAAGAAAAGCCATTCAAAGGAAAAGAAAAGAAGCCTAATTATGAATCAAATTCACTAGCTAGGGTCTTTCATCATCTTTCTTTCTTTTAATTTTCTCTTCTCTATGGTTGTTGCACTAGTGCCAAGATGAGACTGAGAATAGTGCCTTGTTCTGCCAACCAAGGAAGATGGAGTCCCTCACCATCTCAAGCTGGTAGCCTTCGGACGGGTAGTGCAGTCGGAGCAGCAGCTTTGCCTGCGAGAGGGCGAAGGGGCTGAGGGGAAGGTTCGAGAATCCAGCATCCCTCATAAGGCCCTCCCAGCGTTCGAATCGCTCGTGCCGCTCCCTCCTCCCCTCTCCTTCCCGGGCGACGATGTCCTCGATCTCCCGCCCGAGCCACACCTGCTCCACCGCCAGCCGCTCCTGGCTTTTGGGCGGCAGCGTCGCCTCCAAAGACTCGAACACCACCGTGTAGTAGTCCAGCGCCTCCATGAGCCTCTGCAAGAAATTCGGTGAATTATGGCTGGCCTCCCTCTCCGCCACCGTCACCACCACCGGGTTCATCGCCTTTACTGCTTGAAGAAAGGCCCTCAGTTCGCGCGAGCCATCATCCTCGTGGCGGCTGTCTTTGAGGAGCTTATGCAAGAACAGCACACAATTCACTGCCAGGGTCTCGCCAGGATGCAGTTGGAAGGAAGAAGAGGTGAGATTACTACTACCGCCACCACCAGCAGCAGTAGTAATTAAGGGGATGCTCGTGCTGGTACTGCTGCCGGGACTAGTGCTAGAGATGGGGAGGAGAAGAGGGTGAAATTGGAATTGGAGGCCTAACGAGTGAGCGAAGGTCTGGAGGCGGTCACCGGTTCGGCGAAGGACGTCGAGGTCGGTGCCGGTGCCGGTGATGCGGATGGACGGGGGCCCCTCGGCGTAGGAGCGATCGGCGATGGCCTGGAGGAGAGGTGGCCACTGCACCCCGTGGGAGGTGTCCAAGTCGAGGATGTGGATGCGGCGGCAACCATGGAGGGCATCGAGTATGGCCTGGTTGGCGGTGAGGTGGGCGAAGCGGAGGAACGGGGTGACCTGGTTGAGCGAGAGGTAGGAGGACTGGAGAGCCTCGGAGGAGGTGTCGAAGGGCACCGAGGGGGAGGGGGAGGCGAGGCGGAGGGAGAGGGCGCGAGCGAATTGGTGGGCGAGGCGGTCGGCGGAGTCGCCATGAGGCGAGGCGGCCGCGGAGAGGAGGGAGGCCGTGCGGCGGGCGGTGGAGATGTCGCCCCGGTGGATGAGCTCGGCGCAGCTGATCACGAGCTGGCGGGCGTGGGCCGACAGGGAGAGGAAGGCATGCGGGGGGTTGGGGTGGTGAGGATGGGAGCGGTGGTGATGGTTATGGTGGTCAGGGTCCTGCTCACCTTCTTCATGGGACTTCAATGAGCCGAGCATTTCTAAGGGGTTTTGGTGGCAAAGAAAGTATTGATTTAGAGTGAGAAGTGGAGAAGCGGAGTGAGGGGAGAGAAGAGTGAGTGATTGGATCTGGAGGGTTTGCATTCCCTTACTTTAATAGAACATTTGGATAAGCAGCTTCCTTGACGGGACATCATCTGCCAATAAACAGTCTAGTGTGATAGTTTTGGTAGTAGTAGTAGTAGCAGCAGCGGGGAGTACTGGCAGCTTTACCCTGCAGACACACTATTCGCTAAACCCTCCCCTCCCCTCCCCTCCCCTCCCCTCCCCTCTATGGTAACGTGGCAGAGAGGGGAAGGTTTTTTTGCTTTTCTTGTCGCTTTTCCTAAGGACTTTGGGGAATTGGATGGACTTTTGTGCCCTTGGATTGAGGGCTGATTTGTTGCCAGCTTTGGAATGATGGAGGGGCTTAAGTGAATGGGGGAGGAATCTAAAACATTATAACGATTGGGTGGGGTTGTTGTAGGAGGTACGGTGGTGCGAAATACAACAAGACTAGGAGTAATAAAGAGTGGAACCCAGGAAGAGTAAAGAGAACAATAAAGGAGGTTGGGCAGAATCATGCAATAACAATATATTAAAAGAGAGGCAGAGAGGTCTGTGCATGGAAAGTGGGGGAGGGTGGATGAGACTATAACACGCGGTTCAGGGAACTAAAAGATACTCCTATGCTCAGCTGAGAGGGAGGAGGAAACCTCCAATCTGGTGTAACAGTTTGGATAATTTCCTCTCTTTTACTCTCTATTCCTTTGCTCTCTCTCTCTCTCCCCCCATTGAATTTATGCACGCAAAGCTTTTAATGGCTGAATAGAGACTACACACACCCAACTCCAACCATCCATTATTTTGTCTGCTTGTGGGGATCTCCATTGATGGCTTTCAGATAACTTCCTTGCAGCCCCCTCCCTTGTTGTCAGGACAAAAGGACCCTTACAGCAAGCAATCCCCATTCCCCATACCTCTCTCTCCTTAAAGGCCCAAGTGTCCCTACCTCGATCACTCTCTTTACATGCTTTTGTTTCTTTATGCATACGGTGTTCCAAGGAGAATGGGCGCACCAAGTAATGCAGCTAGCTGCATCATCACTGCTGCTCTCACCATTAATTGCTCACTCACATCAGTGTGAAGACAAGGCATCTTGGTACGATCCCATTAGCAAACAAATGGAATATTTATCGCCAAGGAGAGAGCCCATTTGGCGGATGGAATGTTGCAGACCCACAGCCCCCAGATGAGGAAACTGCATCATCGTCATCATCATCAGCAGATAATCGCATTCACAAAGATCCCTTGCTTGATAGGGATTCTTTCATCAAAAAAATCCAAATCTCTTTCTTCTCCATTTTTATACTCCCCCTCTCAATAATTGATGGCAAGGCAGAAGAAAAAGATCTTTTTGCATCTAAATAGACTTAATATGGACCTCATTCTCTCTGCCTCGAATACCATCCGGCTTACAAGAAGTGGGAGAGATCTTGCTATATGACTTGTGGAAATCAGAGACCTCTTATATCCAAAATGGCAAGAGAACTGCTGCTGCTGCTCCTGCCCTGCTCGGATCAGGAAAAAGAGAAGGGTAAGCAGCGTCCATATAAGCTAATGAAAAATATAAGAGGAGAAAAAATAATATGAAGCAGATGTGAGAGAAAAAGCTGCTCTTTTTACCTCTTATCACATTAAATTCACAGATTTGACATGCTCAAAAGTCCACCCTTTTCATAGAGAATCTCCATCTCTTTCTCTGGTCTCTCTCTCTCTCTATCTCATATCACCGGTCCTTCGTCTACCTAACTTCTTCCGGTTCCCATTCCCATCTTTTCTCCTCATACCGCTCCCCCACCCAGGAGAGTTACCTTATATCAGTAAAGGCAAGCGTGCTAAAAGAATTATTATAAATAAAAAACTCGAGAGAGAGAGAAGATGGGGAGGGGGGTGATGTTTGAGCCTTTGAGAGAACAGTATAATTGAGTGGAGTTTAAGGCAGGAAAAGGGAACCCACTCGAGAACATATGCGGGCCAAAGGGTGGTACCATATTAACAAAAGCGTTGGGGAATTAACCCAAGGAAGTGGATCGAGAGAAATTTACATAAAGAGAGTCCTACTTATCATTGGGGTTTTTCTTTTTCTTTCCTTTTGTGTCAATACCTAGCAGTCCACCGGATGAACTGCTCTCAAGCCATTATCTGTAGAAACTTCAGGACAAATTGTAGTAGCTCTTCTTGTCAGTGTTGACTTCTGATAGAGTAGATAGAGAGGTTGTTTTTTCAAGAGAAACCCAGGTAAGATTTCTGAAACAATCTTTTTCAGAGCTTCTTCAGGCTTTACTTCCATGAATGGTCTCCTTGGTACCTTTAAACTTGCCATCCATTAAAGCCATCCATTCAATCTATCTCATCATTCTCCACGACCAATCTGTTCCAATTCCCGACACCTTCCTAGAAAAGCCAAGTCAGTCATCTCCCCAACTCCAAGACAAGGAGACAAGAGAGAAGTATAGGAAGAATATGGATGTATCGAGTGGGTGTTTCCAAGCACCGAGAACACAACGAGGCTTCCATAGAATGTGATAAACCCATCAGAGTTCATGCTGTAGTCTTGTTGATTCTACATAATAACCTTTTAGTTTCGTTAGAAAACCCATTTTGCCCCAAAAGAAAGTTCTATGAACAGGCTTTTTGGATAAAATAAAATAAATGTTTAGATACTAGTACTAAATGAATGATAAGATTAGATGGGAGTCGTTTTCTTAGACAACAAATAAGTGAAAAATTTAATTAGCAAACTAAAGACCTGTTTGGTAATGTCATCATTATCTTTTTTTCAAATTTCTTCATGAAATGCTATATCGAGGGGGAGTGGGGCTGTTTTTCAATTGACAAGCAAACATCTTCAAAATCTTGAAAGATAATATCGATTTTTTAAATTTTAGTTGACAAATTTTTTTTTTTCTGTATTCAGAAAATAAAGAAGTCGAAAGAAGCATGGGATATTCTTTCAGCTATCTACTCAAATTCTGACAATATGAGAAATCACAAATAAAAATTACTCGAAGAATAGATATTTTGATTCCAAACTTTTCCAACGACCTAAAAGAAGAATAAAATTAGTTTAACGCTGAAGATTTGAAATAGGGAGAACTTGGTCAGTTAGAGACTAGATCAATTTCTGAAGACTCAGATCATGACAATGTTAATCAACTTGAGGATCAATCAAGATCAGAGAAAAAATTTGAACAAGAGAAGCTTGATCAAGTAGATGCCGCAATAGAAAAATCATGATCGAAAAATCTACTAATTTTAAATTTGCTCAAAAAGAGTTAAAGGATGCTATAGTACTTATTCTGATGATAGAGATTTATATTAAAGAATCGAATCATGTGAAAGAGTCTTATATCAAAGCTATGCAAGATTTGGATATTTCATGTGGAGATTTAGTCACTTATCAGGATAAAAAATTGATTAATTTTATAGTAGTTTCAAAAATCAAGCAGCATAGAAATATGCTTGGTAGAAATGATTCTTACTGTGTGTTCGACAAGAATTTTAGTATGTCGATTAATTTTAAAGCTACTCTAAAATTTGAGCTGCTAAAAGACTTTATGCATAAAGATTTGATTTCATATATAGAAGCCAACTATGTATAAATACTTGAAGCTCCTCAAGGGGAGGTATATGGATATAACTAAATTTTTATTTTTGATTTTATTTATGTGTAAGTAATGACCAATGCTCACAGTTATTATAACCCATAACTTGATGTTCGTTTGTTGGATGCTCAAAGGAGTTTCAATATTATGACCAGAAAACTAATATTAAGAGAAAGTATTACAGAATATCATCGTCGATTTTGATATACACATCGAAGAGAATGAGCCAATAAAAGAATTATTATTCGAGTCAATAAAGAAGTTTCACTATTTAATTATTAGTTCAATAAGTCATATGTTACTGTTACCGTTACTGTGGTAATAATAGCAAAGGCTACAATGGCATTTTATGATATTGATAAATTCAACGGTATCAGTATAGATTTGGAAATGAAGAAAAGTATCGAGAATCATTGGTTTTAATGATTTTAGGATTATATTATTAATGTTACCCTATTTAATTATTTTTTTAAAAAAATTAGTAGAGTTTGTATTCTAGTGGGCTTTTGTTTTTTGATTTAAGATAGGAGTCAAATCACCACCTATGTGGTGCTCTATTTGAAAGAATCTTTAGTATCTCCTTAGTGTGTGGAAGACGATAGAAGATTGTGATGGAAAAAAAGAGAGAGTTAGAAGTGTCTTCTTTGGTGAAGTGTGAGGGAGCTTCTTGGTATAGCTCAATTTTTTTAATAAAGATAATCTTTGTTGGAACAATTCAACCAACCTCCGACTCTGACTCTACATCAGCTTTATGAATACAGTACACCGACTCGCAATCAGTTGACCGACCGACAGCCGGCTATTCTCAACTATCAATAGACAACCATGATACTTAGTTAATATCCGACTGATGACCATCGATATATCAGAGTTACTGACTGATACTCATTCGAATCTGCCGATATATAATCTACTTATCTTTTTACGATTACATAAGGTCGGAACGTGCGGAACCTACACATCTAACCTTATAAATAATTATCAACTACATGTCACGATCATTAGTGGGCATAAACAATCCATTAACTCCATGATTATAGTCCGATAATTTAATACCATAAAAAGTGAGATCACGTGCTCGACAGTTATATCTGAATCACCTATAAAAGAAAGATAAATGAACAGCATTGATAAAATATTTCTGGACTGAGATTCTGCCATTTCAAAATTTTTATCTGCTGTTTACCACTCTCTACTGACTTAAGCATCGGAGGTTCTCCGCCAAACACAATTTCAGTCAGTGAGGACTTCTTTTGCAGGTGCTCTTCTCCGACGACAGATGCAACAGGAAATTGACTGCAACAGATTGGTACACCAGGAAGGAAAAGAATACAAGCAACTATGCCAAAAATCAAAGCTCAACACTCGACAGGATTAGCGAGGCAGTCTTACCGTCGGAAAGATGATCCTCTCCCACCTCCAATGGTGAAGCCCAGTTCTTCGTATCCTGTGGTCACTACGAACGCGTAAATTGCTGCACTAATGCAGCATATGAAGGTATTAATGGAGATTATCCAAAGCCTCTAGCAATAACAAACGTAGCAACAGCAACCATCGGCGGAGGAGCCGGTAGCTCAGTCAGTGCCATTTAGGCACAGTCGCCACCCACCACGGCGTTCACCCTCCTCTTCTCCAGAGCAACGACCGTTTGGACACTCTCACTGAGATGGACAGCTATGTTCTCGGCACTTCCATCGTGCCAACCATCATTCACGGTGTTTTTCCTCTCCTTCTCATGCACATAGTATTAGAAAAGAGAAAAGGCTGCGGACGCCATCTGCTTCTCCATCTTCAAGCTCTTCAGGGGGCAACTGACGCCCTCTTATGCATCAATTTTTTGACAACTATTCAGAAGGCTGCTCAAGCTTGATATTCTGGACTTCAATCGGAGAGCATTAACTCCTTCGAGCAGTTTCAATATTTTTTCATAGCCCACTTCAGCACTAGCCGAAGGCCGCCACAAATATCAGGTAGTCTCTTCTCTATCAAGCAAAGTGAGATAGAGATGTTAAGAGATTTTGTGACTTGATTTAATATGGTTATACTTGAGGTCAGGGATCTCAATAAAGATATGGCCATATCAGCCATAAAGAGAGATCTGAGGAGATCCAGATTCACCTACTCTCTAGATAAAACTCTCTCTCGATCTTATATTAAATTTTTAGAGCACGCGTACAAGTATATTCGCACGGATAAAACTGCTTCTGACCGACGTCAGACAGAAAAGAAGAAAAGTAAAGCTCCGATCGAATCAAGTCGGCCAATTACCAATAAGCAAGCTTCACCTCTATGACGGAGTCCGAAGCCGAACAACTATAGCAAGTATGACTCCTATACTCCTCTTTCTGCTCTCCGTGCGCAGATCTTGATGGAGATTGAATGAGAGGAGTATTTATGACACCTCCCGTCAATGAAGGCACCATCGAGGAGTCATGATAGGAAGAAGTACTGTCGGTTCCATCGTGATCATGGTCACGAAACCAAACAGTGTATCTAGCTCAGGGATGAAATAGAGATCCTGATTCGATGAGACTATCTCAAAAAATTTCAATGCGACCATCCAACTCAACCTCCCACCGATCAACAACCTTAGTTACAAGCTGAGGAGATATTCAACAATCGACCAATGGCGGGAGTAATCAACATGATCTCTGGACGATCAAAGAGCTGAGGGGCAACTTTCGAAGAAAAGTCAACGAAGAAACGATGACTCGATAATATAATTATTTTTTTGAAAGATGATATTCGGAGAATACAAACTCTCCATGATGATGCTGTCATTGTCTCGACGATGACAGCAAACTATGATGTAAAAAAAAATTTAGTTAATAATGGAAGCTCAACAGATTTTTTTTTTACTTGATTTTTTTTCGAATGTGACTACCGACTAATTGACTTAGAAGAGTCTCGACGTCATTAATCGATTTCACTGAAAATACAGTTATTGTGGAAGAAAAAATTACTCTTTCACTAATCGCAGGAACAAATCCACAACAGAGCACTGTTCTCTTGATATTGATGGTTGTTTGAGTTTCTTTGGCTTATAATGCCATACTCGGATGATCGAAACTTAATATCTTGAGAGCAATAGTCTCAACATATCATCTGTTGGTCCAATTTTCAACAAGAAACGAAGTCGGAGAGATGCATAGAGATTAATAACTCGCCTGACGTTGCTTCCTGATCTCCACACAAAATAATAAATCTGAAGACTCTTTATCTGTTGATTAATTAGACCAAAGAAAAAATGAAGAAAGGGGTGAACCAGCTGAGCAACTAATTTTCATCCCACTAAAAAAAGAAGATCCTGAGAAGATGGTCCAAATTGGATCGCAGTTCTCTGATTCAGAGCGGCAACAACTAATAAATCTACTAAGAGTGAACACCGATATTTTTGCTTGGTCGGCTACTGATATGTCAGGCATCCTTTCAGAAATAATAACCCATCGGCTAAATATTGATCCAAAAATTAAGCCGATGAGATAAAAAAAAGGTCTTTTGCTCTTGAAAGATGGAAGGTCATCGATGAAGAAATCGATAAGCTCCTCGCAGCTGGCTTCATCAGAGAAGCTAATTATCCTGATTGGCTCATCAATATAATAATGATGAAAAAAATTAATAGAAAATAAAGAATATACATTGACTATACAAATCTAAACGAAGTCTATTTGAAGGATAGTTTTTCTTTATTGAAGATCGATCAACTAGTTGATGCAACTTCGGGATACCGACTCTTAAGCTTCATGAATGTCTTTACAGGCTATAATCAAGTTCGAATGGCATCTGAAGATGAAGAGCACACAGCCTTCGTAATCGATAAAGACATCTACTGTTACAAAATAATACCATTCAGTTTAAAAAATACCAAAGCTACTTACCAACGGCTAGTCAACAAAATATTTAAAACACAAATCAGATGGAATATGAAAGTTTACGTGGATGATATGTTGGTGAAAAGCTTTCAAACCACTGATCATGTTCGGGATCTAGAAGAAGCCTTCAGCACACTTCGACGACATCAGATGAAATTAAATTCAACCAAGTGTGTATTTGGAGTAACTTCTAAAATTTTTTTTGAATTTCTTATATCACAACAAAAAAGTGAAGCCAATCTCGAGAAAATAAAAGCTATTATCAATATGAAGCATCCAAATTTCAAAAAAGAGATACAGCAACTTAATGAAAGGATCACCACACTCAGTCGATTCATCTCAAGGTCGGCAGAAAGATGTTTGTCCTTCTTCAAGATCTTGAGACAAGTAAAGAATTTTACATAGTCAGACGAGTGCCGACAGTCCTTTGAAGATCTAAAAAGATATTTGACATCTCCAGCGCTACTTACAAAATCAAAAATCGGAGAAACTTTATATCTCTATTTGGCGACTTCAACTGAAGCAGTTAGTTCGGTACTCATCTAAGAGGATGAAAATCGAATTCAACGACCTATTTATTATACCAGCAAGGTGCTTCACAATGTCGAAATAAGATATTCAAAGGTGGAGAAGATGGTCTATGCTCTAATTATATCATCACAGCGACTTCGTCCATACTTTCAAGCATATCCCATTATCGTTTTGGCAGACCAACCATGGAAAATGATTTTACACCAACTTGATACTTCAGATCGAATTGCAAAGTAGGCAATAAAACTCAATAAGTTTGACATCCAATATCGTCCACGCCCATCGATGAAGGTATAAATTTTGGCCGACTTCATCGCCGAATGTACTATACCAAACAATAATCCTGAGGATGAATCCAATGATAAAATAAAGCAAGTTGCAACTTTCGAGCCTAACTTAGCATCAACGTGGGTGTTGCATATTGATGGAGCATCTAACACACAGGACGGTGGAGAGGGTCTCATCCTCACCAATTCTAAAGAGATTGTAACAGAATATGCCCTTCGATTCAATTTTAAAGCTTTAAATAATCAAGCCGAATATGAAACACTTTTAGTCGGCTTAAAAATTATCAAGGAGCTTGACATTGACAGTCTGAAGGTCTTCACCGACTCACAGTTGATTACCGGATATGTTAAGGGTGAGTTTGAAGTCCGAGATCCCATTATAATGAAGTATCTTCAGAAGGTGAGAGATCTTGTATCGACCCTAAAATCATTTGAAATCTCTCACATCCCAAAAATAGAAAATGCTCAGACCGACGCATTTTTTCGACTTGCAACTACATCATTTAATTCGTTGGGTCAAACATTCATTGAATATCTTGAACAGTCGAGTATTGATAAAGTCGAAGAAGTACTACAAGTCAATGATGAGCCAAGCTGGATGGATCCGGTCATCCAGTACTTAACTAATGAAACTTTACCTGCAGATCTTTCAGAAGCCAAACGACTCATATGGACAGCCTCGCAATATATTTTAATGAATGGCCAACTTTATAAAAGATCATTTTTTCTTTCATTATTGAAGTATTTGAGACCAGCAGATGTCGACTATGCACTCAGAGAAGTTCACGAAGGGATTGTTGGAATTTGTGTATTGGGGCATGCATGTGGATTTCAAAAATTTATTTTCTAAACACTACAGCAAAATAGTAGATTAAAATACTTTTAATCTATATCATGCATGCATAAAAATATAAATCACAAAAATCTACTTCATTTGCTGAAATTGTACATACGCTAAAATTTAACATGTGATCGAATCACATACCTATTTCATAATTTCTTTCTTCAAATCTAGATTTGAAAGAAAAGAGATTTTTTTCTAACCGCACAAATGTCCAGTCTCTATGGGTATCCACTCGGGATCAGTCTGGAACAGTCCTCTTCAAGTTAAATTTTTTTTCTAAGAAAATTCAGCCTATTGAATCTGAACGAAGCCTGGATTGCGATCAACTCTTTAATCTCTTTCCTTGATCTACTTCTTCTCTTGCCTTTCTGCCCTTGCTTGTGCTGCTACCAAGCACCAGGAATCAGCATCAAAGTGGACGCCCAACAGCCTTGGGCATGGAGAAGAAGTGGGACCCCCAAGAACAAGGACGTGCGGACATCCAAAGGGAGAAGAGAAAGGGAGGAGAAGAGAACGCGTGGGGGCTCTCTTTGGTGGGCGTGGGCTGCTGGTTTGGATACTCTAGGAACCTTAGGAGAGGTCCCTTTAAATAGGTAAAAGGATTGAATCCTGTTCAATCTCATAATACAAGTCCTACTTGCATTAGATTTTCTAATAACTTAAGTTATTCAACTTCCTTTAAAAATCCTTTTAAACGCTGACTCTTGGAGCTCTTGCACCCATATAAACACACCCCAAAGTGCATCCAAGGGATGCCCCATAAAGGGTTTACACGCCCTCAAAAGATGGGATACACCCAACTTGATCCAATCAAGGTGGCACCCTAACTGAACTATCAAGAAAGATTAATTAAGGACTTGTACCCTTAATTCATAATATCCAAAATCTAAGACATCCAATAATTGAAGTCCAATGAATCTAATTCATGTAGGTTATTAGCAGATAATTAAGTTTGAATTATCTTATCAAATAAGAAATTCAAACATAAAGAGAAAATTGGATCCAACCATGTGCTAGCAAGGTTACTTTGAACTCAATCGAATTTTTCTAAACCCAATTAACACTTCATAAGCTTAATTACTAATTCTAAGCCTAATCCCTTTGTTGTATGGCCCCATAGGTTCAATTCTATCTGGTAGTGAGATATACAATGAGATCTCTATCAAAGTATCATTAAAACTCTTTTCAATGGATCGGAATAATTTCACTCTAACTCATCAAAGATTATTGATCCAGAACAACTCTAGTGAGCTCTTACAATCCATCAGTGACACCTAACAGTATAAAATGGCAATCCAGTAACAAAATGAATCTCAAGGTGTAGTTAACATATGATTCAGTCCCTCTATCGTGAGTCTTGACTAGATGACAGGTCATAAATAAATCGTCAAACCTCAACATCAGTCATATGATAGATTCGATCAGCTCAAGTCCAATTGTGATTTCTATGAAAACTCCTTTCCATCAATCACACTACTGTGACCATAGATTTTTGGACTTAGTCTTTTAAATCTCATAGGATTACTCCTCTCTATCAAGGTCGATAGATCTCATTTTGATACGCATCCTACTTCTACAATGGATCAACTGTCGCCAACATCCATTACAAGGGCTCATTGAGATTTATGTTTATATGTCAGTCAAACTCCAACAGCCTCACTACGAGCAGTAGTACAATCTCAGGTTAAAAGATCATTCACACAACCACAGCATTCAGACAACCACTGATGATTGAATAAAAATTCAAATGATCTCTCGTATGATCACGCTCAGCACTAGTTGTTCTTCAACAACTACCCGTACTTGTTGTCCAGTATCTCTACACTGTAGACTAGAGACTTATCTATCCCAAAGAAAGTGATCTGACATCCGATGTCATAATCCAAAATTTCACGATAAACTTCTTGAACCAGAAGCTTTCCTTTGCAATATCCGAAGCAGCGACATACTCAGCTTCTGTGGTTAAATCTGCTATGATGGGTTGCTTGAAACTCTTTCAGATGACGTGCCATCATTGTAAATGAATACATATCCTGACGTAGACTTTCTATCATCAGGATTAGATATAAAATCTGAGTCAGTATACCCCTCAACTCGCAACTCAGAACCTCCTTCAAAGATCAAGAACAAATCCTTAGTTTTTATCAAATACTTAAGGATGTTCTTCACGGCTATCCGGTGCTCCTCGTCTGGATTCGACTGATACCTGCTCGTGACACTCACAACAAGGACAATATCAGGTCGAGTATATAGCAAGATATACATGAAGCTCCCTATAGCTGAGGTATAAGGAATCCTACTCATGCGTTGAACTTCCTCAGATATGATCGGACACATCATCTTGAAAAGATTAATATCATACCTAAGAGGCAAAAGTCCTCTTTTAGAATTTTCTATGCTGAACCTCTTTAGCGCCTTCTCTATGTATAGCTTTTGTGACAGGCTTAGCATCCGTTTAGATCTATTCCTATAGACCTTTATTCTAAAATTATAGGATGCTTCTCCTAGATTTTTCATAAAAAATTTCTTGGACAACCATCTTTTGACCATGGTCAGCTTCCCAATGATGCGAATATCATCCATGTACAATACGAGAAATGTTATTGCGCTCCCACTGATCCTTTTGTATACATATGGTTCCTCTTTATTTTTGATGAAATCAAATAATTTGATCGCATCATCAAAATAATGGTTCTAACTTTGAAAAGCTTGCTTTATTCTGTATATGAACCTTTACAGCTTGCAGACTCTGTGATCACCATCACCAGATGTAAAACTCAAAGGCTACTCCATATAGATATCTTTCTCAAGATATTCATTCAGAAAAATAGTTTTCATATCTATCTGTTAGATTTTATAATCATAATAAGATGCAACAGCAAGCAGAGTATGGATGGATTTCAATATGACTACGGACAAGAAGGTTCTTGATAGTCAATACCCTCATGCTGACTATAATCTTTTACCATAAGCCAGCTTTATTGGTTTCTACCTTACCATCGACATCTATTTTTTTTTTGTAGACCATTTACACCGAGTGGGTACAATACCCTCAAGTAGATCCACTAAGGTCCATACTTGGTTCAAGTGTATTGAGTTAATTTCTGACTTCATCACATCTAAATATTTTTCAGAATTGATGTCAAATATCGCCTCGTTAAAGGTATTAGGATCATCACCATGACCCTTATTTCTCATAAGAAATATTTTCTTTACTTCCTCCATAAGCATACTCATGTACCTTTCAGGAGGTCGAAAGATCCTGCTAGATCTATTAAGTGATAGAGGAACGTCAACTACTGGCTCATGAATAATGGGTTCCTAAGGATCTATAGCTTTTTGCTCTTCAGAGACCTTCTCTTCGAGCTCAATTAACCTCCCACTGCCACCATCCTGGATAAAATATTTTTTTAGAAATATGGTGTTCCGACTCAAATCACATTGTGATCTTGTGGAAAGTAGTAGTATTCCATGGATTCTTTTGGATACCTTATAAAATGAGCTATTACTGATTTATCATTTAGTTTATCAGTCATCTGTCTCTTGACATAGACCAAACATCTTCAAGTCTTAAGATAATCTAGACTCGACTTCTTATCGTACCATATCTCATACGATGTGGTAGGAACGGACTTTGATGGAACCCTATTCAATAGGTGAATGGTAGTTAATAATGTATATCTTCAAAGATATAAGGATAGATCAGTGAAGCTCATCATTAATCTAACCATATCTAATAGGGTCATATTCCTCCTTTCGGATATCCTGTTGAGCTGAAGTGTTCCGGAAGGAGTCCATTGAGAGACTATGCTGTTGTCCTTAAGATATCTCAAAAATTTCTGACTAAGGTATTCACCTCCTCGATCAGATCGAAAAACCTTAATGGGTTTACCAGTTTATTTTTTTGTTTCATTTCTGAATTCCTTGAATCTTTCAAAAGCTTCAGACTTGTGTTTTATCAGATACACATATCCGTACCTAGATAGATCATCAGTAAAGATTATGAAGTAACTATAACTATCCCTGACCTGCACATCAAATAGCCCACACACATCGGTGTGTACCAGGGCAAGTAACTCAGTGGCCCTTTCTCCATATCCTACAAAGGATAACTTGGCCATCTTTTCTCGAAGACAAGATTCACAAGTTGGATACAATTCTGGATTAAGAGAGTCAAAGATCCCATCCCTTTCCAGTTTGTTTATCCTGTCTTCTCTAATATGGCCTAGTCTATGATGCCACAAGTACTTCTGATTAATTTTATCTCGGGATCTCTTTTGTCCTACAACATTCACTATTTGTTCGTTTAAATTTACATTCGCATCAACATGCAAGTGATATAGATCGTCAATTAAAAGATCTCGTGCAACCAATTTATTTCGTAAATAAATAGAATAAAAATCTTTATTGAAACTAATTTCAAAACCTTCTTGTGCTAGCACAGATACGAAAATCAAATTCCGACTAGCTACAGGAACAAAATAACAGTCCTTTAAATCTAATCTAAAATCAGACGATAATAGAAGAGGATAAGTACCAATGACTTTTGCAGTAATTTTTACTCCATTGCCGATCTGAAGGATCATGTTACCTTCCCTCAATCTTCTACTTTCTATTAGACCTTGCATTGAAGTACATATATGAGCACTCAAACCAGAGTCCAATACCTAACTAGAAGTACAAGAAACCATAAAGTTAGATTCAATTACGAGCATACCTTCTCAAGGTTTATCATCCTTTTTGATCTTTAGGCTCTTCAGGTAGAGTAGACAGTTCCTCCTCCAATGGCTTTCAGCATCACAGTGAAAACACTTTCTCTTTACTTCGACCTTCTTAGGAACATCCTTTTTTGGCTTGCTCTCTTCTTTCTGCTTCTTAACAGATTTATTCTTCTTCTTTTCAGTAGACTTTTTCTTGGAAGAAATCCGCTCCACATTGAAAATAACGCCCCTTGAACTCTTTAAGATTCCTTCCGTAGTGACCAATATCTATTGACCAGCTCGAGTATAGTGCAATCGAGCTTGTTCACATGAAAATTTATAATAAATTGACTATATAAACTCGTAAGGGATTGAAAGATCAAATCCATCTGTAATTTTTTTTGCATTTCAAGCCCGAGCTTCCTAAGCTCTTCAATATCTTTGATTACTGTCATACAGTGCTCATGGATAGACTGCCCTGCCCTTCATGCATCTTCAAATTGAAGAGTCTTTTAGATACTTCAAAGCACGCAGTATGGCTCTGCTCACCACACAACTCTTGTAGGTGAGTTATCATAACTCTGGCAGTGGACATATGCTCATACTGGCTTTACAACTCATTTGACATTGATGTCAGCATATAGCACCTGATCCGACCGTCTTCATCCATCTACTTTTCAAAGATAGTCTTTTGCTCACTAATAAGATGGTTTGATAACACTATGGATTCCTAATTGAATACATGACTTAATTTTTCTAAGGTCAGGATAATCCTGAGATTTCTGAGCCAGTCTTTATAATTAATTTTGGTCAAATGATTGATTTCAAGGATGAGAGCAAGAGGGTTTGAGGCTGACATTGTTTAACTACGAGAGTAGATATTTAAGTTTGATTTTTGTACTTTAATGTTATATTTGCTTCTAGAGACTTTAAGATGCAAACAATGACTCTCACTAATTTTTCAGATCCCTTCACTCCTTGGGTGAAAAATGAAAATCTTAACGTGACAAAAGATTCTTAGTGGGTGCTGCGATCTCATCAATGTCATGCACCTTACCTAACAGTTATTGGTAACATGCACATCGAATGTATAGACAACTTTTTATCCAGATACTTCTCTAAGCATGTTGCAGCGACTTGGTCTCTAAGTCATGTGGGCTCACCTAACAGTTATTGACCATACTCCTTAGTTAAGCCCGACCCACCATTCACAAGCAGATGCAAGTCCGTCATTGAGTTCCTCACCTAATAGTTATTGGATCCAACTCCATCCTCACCCTGGAGCAACTCTTTGCTAATAGAGTAGTTGCGTGTTCTCGATGTAACTGAATCATTGTAACCAGTCGAGAATAATCAACATCAGTAGCACATCCGCACATCTACAATGATGGAAGACCTATGGATTTAATATTTATGGAGAGATTTAGGTTTAGGCCTCATCTAACCAGTCATCATATGACCGATCTAATTGGTATGGGCTAAACCAAAAATATCAAGCAATCCAATTGAAGATTCAATCTTTCAAATTGACCAGATAAGTGAAGATCGGTGGGGTCCTCTCATTGCTTTCCTTAGATACCAATAAATTGATTAGGTAAGCTAACAGAATCAATTAAATAATCACGTCTCAATTACTTACTTTAGACATCAATAAATCAATTGATCCAAATAGGTTAACTCAAGTAAATCGGGCTCAAATCAATGAGCTAAATTAGGTCCTTAGGTTAATTGATTCTACATATGGGATTTAAACGATTTGATCAATAATAATTGTATGATCATATAACTTAATTGATCTAATCCACATCAATACTTGACTCGATTTGATCAATTACTTAATCGAATTAAACCCATATGATTCAAATCAAAAATTTTAGATGCAATCCTATTATATGACTTAATTTTTTATTTTTTCATAACCAAAATCCTTATGCACAAACACAAAGTTCAGATTCTAAAATCAAATTTAAGATCTAAATTTTTTACATGAAAGTAAGTTTTAAATTATGAAAATAATTTTTAGATTTAACATATAAGCATATATCTCATATATACATGTAAAATTCAGATTTAAATAAAATTTAGATCTACAATATGATGTCATATATCTCATATACTAATCATGGATCATATTGAAAGTAATTTTATGACCCAAACATATAATCACATATCTCATATATGAATCATGAATCAGGTTATATAAAATTTCAGATTTATGCATACATCTACATATCATGTGAACATGAACTAAAAATCGTTCTACATCAAAATTCAGATCTATGCATGCTTTTACATATCAACTATATATTCTAAAATTAAATTTAAAATTAAATTTTAGATTTAAAAATTCATCTATGTATATCATGTATCAAGAAAAAAATCAGATTTTAAAATTTTTTTCAAAATATGTATGTCAATTTAATGCTTATGAAATTCGTGGCTCTGATACCATTATTGGAATTCATGTATTGGGGCATGTATGTGTGTTTCAAAATTTTATTTTCTAAACACCACAGTGGAATAGTAGATTAAAATACTTTTAATCTATATCATGCATGCATAAAAATATAAACCACAAGGATCTACTTTATATGTTAAAATTGTACATATGCTGAAATTTAACATGTGATCGAATCACATACCTGTTTCACAATTTCTTTCTTCAAATTTGAATCTGAAAGAGAAGAGATTTTTTTCTAGCCGTATAAGTATCCGACCTCTATGGGTATCTAATCGGGATCAGCTTGGGACATCCCTCTTCAAGTTGAATATTTTTAGAAAAAAAATTCAACCTCCAGAATCTAAACGAAGTCTGGATCGTGATCAACTCTTTGATCTCTTTCCTTGATCTTCTTTTTCTCTTCTTCTCTTACCTTTCTACCCATGCTTGTGCTGCTACTAAGTACCAAGAACCAGCACCAAAGTGGACGCCCAACAGCTTTGGGCGTGGAGAAGAAGTGGAATGCCCAAGAACAAGGATGTGCGGACGTCCAAGGGGAGAAGAGAAAGGGAGGAGAAGAGAGGGCGTGGGGGCTCTCTTTGGTGGACGTGAGCTACTGATTTGGATACTTTAGGGACCTTAGGAGAGATCCTTTTAAATAGAAAAAAGGATTGAATCCTATTCAATCTCATAATACAAGTCCTACTTGCATTAGGTTTCCTAATAACTTAAGTTATTCAATTTCTTTTAGGAATCCTTTTAGGCACCAACTCTTGGAGCCCTTGCATCCATATAAACACACTCCAAAGTGCACCCAAGGGATGCCCCATAAAGGGTCTACACGCCCTCGAAAGATGGGACACGCCCAACTTGATCCAATCAAGGTGGCATCCTAACTAAACTATCAAGAAATATTAATTAAGGACTTGCACCCTTAATTCATGTGATCCAAAACCTTAGACACCCAATAATTGGAGTCCAATGAATCTAATTCATGTAGGTTATTAGCAGATAATTAAGTTTGAATTATTTTATCAAATAAAAAATCCAAACATAAAGAAAAAATTGGGTCCAACGATGTGCTAGCAAAGTTACCTTGAACCCAATCAGATTTCTCTAAATCCAATTGATACTTCATAAACTTAATTACTACTTTCAGACCTAATTCTTTGGTTGTATGACCCCATAGGTTCAATTCTATCTGATAGTGAGATATACAATAATCTCTATCAAAGTATCATTGAAACTCTTTTCAATGGATCGGAATAATTCCACTCTAACTCATCAAAGATTGTCGATCTAGAATAATTCTAGTGAGCTCTCACAATTCTCCAGTGACACCTAGCAGTTTATAGTGGCAACCCAGTAGAACCGAAATGAACCTTAAGGTGTAATTAACATATGATTCATTCCCTCTATCGTGAGTCCCGACTAGATGACAGGTCATGAATAAATCGTCAAACCTCAACATCAGTCATATGATAGATCTGATTAGCTCAAGTCTAATTATGATTTCTATGAAAACTCCTTTCCATCAATCATACTACTGTGACCACAGATTCTTGAATTTAGCCTCTCAAATTTCATAGGACTACTCCTCTCTATCAAGATCGATAGATCTCATTTTGATGTGCACCCTACTCCTATAGTGGACTAACTGTTGCCAACATCCACTACAAGGGCTCATTGAGACTCATGTTTATATGTCAGTCAAACTCCAGCAGCCTCACTCGAGAAGTAGTACAATCTTAGATCAAAAGATCATTCACACAACTACAGCATCGAGACAATCACTGACGATTGAATAAAAATTCAAGTAATCTCTTGTATGGTCATGCTCAGTACTAGTTATTCTCTAACAACTATCCACACTCGTCATCCAGTGTTTCTACACTGTAGACTAGAAACTCATCAATTTTGAAGAAAGTGATCTGTGCGTCGGTCTATCCGGATCGATCACCATCTTCATGATGATTCTATGATCAAAAATATTTAGAAATTAAATACATATCCCTAATTCTCAACACTTTGAAAATATGTATCGAAAGTTAATTCCATAGATGATTCAAGGACACATCTCACCTGAATGAAGAATAAATTTATTTTTTTATTGATCAAATCAATATATTAAGTATAAAATTGTGTCCTAGATTTATTACAATATGTCAGCAATATTGGCTTCTAGGACATACATCTAATAGAGATTTGTGAAAATCACTTGGGGGCAAATCTTTGGCTTACAAAGTCTTACGACAAGGATATTATTGGCCCACCATAAAGAAAGATGCAGCTGAACTTATCCGAAAGTGTGAACCATGTCAGAAATATGTAAATATACAACATCAACCGGTCAGTCAGCTGATATCAATTGTTGCATTATGGCCCTTCGCACAATGAGAAATTGACATACTCGATCTTTTTCTTCCGACATCTGGTCAGAGAAAATTCATAATAGTTGTCATTGATTACTTCATCAAATGGGTGAAAACTGAACCTCTAGAACAGATCACTGAAAGTAAGATGGAAGACTTCATTCAAAAATCAATCATATGCAGATTCGATCCACTACACACCATCATTATCGATAATGGTCAACAATTCGATAATCAAAACTTCAAAGAGTTCTATGCAAAATTTTACATTACGCACAAACTCACGTCAGTCGGTCATCCACAATCCAACAGTGAAAGTGAAAGTGACAAACCGAACAATCCTGTATGGTCTCAAGACTAGGCTGAATGAAGCTAAAGGTCTCTGGATGGAAGAATTATATCTGGTCCTATAGGTATATCGAATAATTTTTTGCATACCAACAAAAGAATTGTCATTCAATCTAGTCTATGGAACATAAGCGATGATCCCACTTGAGATCATATTACCATCAGCCAGAGTGAAACAGTATAGTGAGCTAAGCAATTCAGAATATCGGAGAGCCGATCTAGACTTACTTTCAAAAGTCCGACAGCAAGTTTAAGTTCGGATGACAACATATCGGTAAAGAATAGCTCGATATTATAATACGAAAGTCAAGCTGAAGGTCTTTCGTCCAGGAGACCTAGTCCTAAGAAAGGCAGAAGTTTCAAAATCTTTGGACCAAAAAATATTATCTTCAAATTGAGAAGGACCCTACAGAATAATCGTGATACTTCAATCAGATGCATATCAGCTAGAAACTCTTGACGGAATAATTATTCTACGGATCTGGAATGCCGACAACTTGAAGATGTATTATCAATAAAGTTATTTATATGTACAATATTTAGAATGAAATAATGAATTTCAGATTCATGAAAGCTTCGACCAACTATAAAATGATAGTAGATCGATGAATGAACGATTGATTCTTATAGACTATATCTCGATTTTCATTGTAAAAATCGATATACCGACTGTATCTCAATACCGACTATATTTCAAATTTTTACTGTAAAAACTGACTTTAGTCGAATAATTACTTATGCTAACTTAGTTTCAATTAAGCGAAATACTATGTCAATACGATCTCAATTAAATTAAAAATATACCGACTTGACTACGATCAGTCGAAGGATATTCGGTTTATCACCGTTTATCAAAATAACTAGACATACCGACTTGACTACGGTCAGTAGAAGGATGTTTGGCTTATCACAATCCATCCAAATACCTAGAAGATAAGGTATGTTGATTGACATTCGACTAACGGACAAAGTCTACAGTTATTACCGAACGTTCGACTCATCAATCAGTATTCGATTGTTCGACTATAATTCTACAATATTGAAAGAGTTTATACTTGAAAATTTTTTCTTTTCATTCATTATAGAGAAAGTTACAAAATTGGACTCAAGGTCCGATTATAAAATTTATCTGATTACAAAAGAAAAGAAAATGCTACACCAATCATCAGTCATTGTCTTCATCTTGCTCTGACGCAACTTTGGCAGTTGGAGCAGATTCTGGTATAATCGGTGCATCATCTTTGATCGGTGCAGCACCCTTTTCGACAGCATCTCCCGAACCAGGTGGAATGATGCTGCTCAAGTTCAAGTCTAGATATAATTTTTCGATCGCATCTCGATCGTCTTCGAACTCGACACGGTAGAAAGCATATCCGCCTTCAAGAATTTTTTTTTTGAATTGTTCAAAATTTTTGAAGTTTTCGATGGCCAACCTCAGGGCTGCCCTCGTCAACTCTGCTTTAGCTCGTGCGGAGGCTGACTCAGCATCGGCCAGTGCCAGCCTTTGTAGGATGGCCCAATGCCTTCCACGCTCTGCTTTCAATTCTTTAATACATCCATTCCTCTCTCTCTGGAGCCGATGGATGGAGTGCTTTTTGTTCTTAATTCGTGACTCAAGGGATGAGATATTTTGGTGAGCCGACTCAAGTTCTGCTCTGGAGAACTGTAGGTCGACCGTCATTCGGAAGATCTACTCTTGAAGTTCCTTCTCCTGTTCGGTTGCCACCTGAAGTTGTTCGATGGAAGTATTCTTTTCAATGGTGACGACCGCTACCTTATCCATCCAAGACCGACGAAAATTGATGATCTTTCGATAGTCGCTCTTTAGAATGTGCATATCATGCGCCCACTGAAAACAGAAGATAAATCAAATCAGATCAGATTAAAAAAAATAAAAGAGATGTCGAAAAACTTACCCTGAGTATCATTGGGTAGAAAGAAGAAAATATTTCGATGACAGTCCGATTCTTCCTATTCTCTTGATCAGTCGAGAGAAAGACAGCTTCGATGAGCTGCCTCGCCAATGCCAGAATGGCCAAGGTCGACTCACCCTCAGAGATCCTGATGTCGAAATGTGTTGGAAGGCCCGTAGATGACCCGTCATTGGCCGAAGTCACCGACGCCTTTCCTCGATCCCCAGTTGGCGGTCGAGCGCTCGAGACCGTTGGAAAGTCGATGCTCGACTGCGTTCGAGAATATTTTGCTGGAGGAACGGCTGGTGCAGCCACAGACTGCTCAGGTTCGGCCACGACACCCACCCCGATCCGAACCTTTATTGATGGAGCCGTCGATAATACTGCTGCAGCTCCGTTGTCTCATGCCGTCCCATCTTCAGTAGATGGTGCCCTAAGAAGTATTGTTAGGGCCGACAACGCCAAAACTGGCTCGAAAACTATTTCTGACGAAAGGTCGGATCCCTCTGCCAGTACTAATGGAGTAGCAACCCGACTCTTCTTCGACGATTAGGAAGGTCCAGCTTCAGCTGCTACCTTCTTCTTGGCAGCATGTGTGCGGATGTCAGCAGCTGAAACTCGCACCTTTGTCCGCATCGCTGCAATCAAAATAAAAAGAAATCAGTACAAAACTCAGAAATAAACAAAAAAAAATGAAAAGACCAACTATGTTATACCTAAGGAAGTGACCGAACTAAGTCCGACATCTTAGAGAGCTTGTTCGGTCATCTGCTCTCATTGCGGTAGAACTGCCATGTCTTTCAGCTGGAGGAAGTCTTCCCGATCATCAGCCTCCACCCGACTATTCTCGTTGTGGCCAGTTCTTGGATTACCCCAGCACGAAGGAAAGCCCCAGAGAAAAGAAGAAGAGACAAAAAAAAATTGATTCTTCCATCCATGAATGGACGATGGAAGACCGATGATAAAAGAAAGGCCTTTCCTCGAGTTGAAGAACCACCAACCCTTAGCCTTCGGATGAGGATGAAAGATGAAGAAAGATCAAAAGAGAGAAGGACGAGATTCAGTTGGGATAAGCCGAAGCTGATAATCAGTTGGACAGAGTTCGAAGCCAGCTGAGTAGGACAGAGGTCATAGTAATCAAGAAGATTTCGAACAAACTCCAGAATCAAAAATTGAAGACCGATCCGAAGGTCCTCGACATAAAATGCAACCTAATCTGGAGGAAAAAAATTCATCCGACCATCCAGATTAGGAGCGAAAAGCAGATACTGCTCTGGGATATGATACTATTCTCAAAGCCGTTCTAAATTGGGCCCGGATAAGAAAGAAAATTCTATTTTCAGACCCGAGGGAGATTCGTCGGTCAGATTCTCCAACCAACTTTCTCGAAAAAAAGAAGCCTTTTACTGGCCATCAAAAATGAAAAACTAAAAAAAAGGAGAGAAAACCCTAAAAGAAAACCCTAAGAGAAGGAAGAAGGACTCGAGCTAAAGCTAAAGATGGTGCGAGAAATAAGACCCGAAAGCTCCTAGTACTGAGACAATCTTCCGACAGAACCTTCTATTGTAGAGAAGCGATAAATATAAAAGTAAAATTCAGATGAAAGTGACTTTTATATATATAGGACCTCCCGACAGTCTGGATGAAATTAGGATCTCTTCAGATGTCGACAAGTGGTGATATCGAGATCGATCGTTGATCGGATAGTTCGACGCACTTGCTTTCAGATTACGCCACCTCACTATTATCCGCATGAACAGCTCAAGGCGAATGGCATTTGGACACGTGGCCAAGATCTGTTAATCAGAATCAAATCTTTCAAATTTTTTGAGCGCCGGATTGTCTTCCTGAAACGACAGCCCAATGATGATTTCACAACTATCGAAATAATAAAACAGTTGGAGATCTCTCGTATTCCAAGAAGTCATTAATACCAGCAGCCGAGTCGGAGCTCAAGACAGCACATGACAACTCCCTTCATCCAACGTGATAGACCACGTGACAATATACACGTCAGACCACCTTAGATTTGGGAGTGGGGAGCAACTGTTGAGACAATTCAACCAACCTCCGACTCTGACTCTACATCGGCCATATGAATACAGTACACCGACTCATAATCAGTTGATCAACTGACAGCCGGCTATTTTCAACCATCAATTGACAATCATGACGGCTTAGTTAATAGCCGACTGATGACCATCGACATATCAGAGTTATCGATCGATGCTCATTCGAATCTACCGACATATAATCAGCTTTTTCTACGATCACATAAGGCCAGAACGTGCGGAACCTATACATCTAACCATTATAAACGGTTATCAACTACATATCACAGTTATTAGTAGGCATAAACAGCCCATTAACTCTATGATTATGGTCTGATAATTTAGTGCCATAAAAAGCGGGACCACGTGCTCGACGGTTACATCTGAATCATCTATAAATGAACAGTATTGGTAAGACACTTTTGGGCTGAGACTCTGCCATTTCAAAATTCTTATTTGCTGTTCACAACACCTCACTGACTTAAACATCAGAGGATCCTCGCCGAACACAATTTCGATCAGTAAGGACTTTTTTTGCAGGTGCTCTTCTCCGACGACGGATGCAACAGAGGATTGGCCGCAACAATCTTAATTTTTTTTTTTTATTTTTTTTTTTTTTGATATGTATTTTAGATCTTGGATTGGTACATTCGATCGACATGTTGTTCTGCAATGTCATTATTATTTAAAAAAAAACATGAAATGCTACATTGAGGGGAGTGGGGTTCCATTTTACTTTAATTGTTTGGAGACAGAACGAAGACAAGCCCACGTAACCTTTTGCTCTCTTTTGCAAAAGTTAAAATATTTTTGATGTAAAGTTAAAAATATTACAAACAACAACCAAAAACTTATAAGGGTGTTAAAGATATTTTTCGGTCTTCTTAATTTTCTTTTTTTTTTAATTTTTAAAAATAGATAATAAGAAATAAAAATTATTAAAGAACGAGGCTCAAAGTAGTCAAATTGAGTACTGTAACTCAGCACCATTTCATGTCTCAACATTTAATTATTCCACATAGGATGATACATTGATATCTAAGTTTTTTAGACTTTGTCAAACTTGAATATCTAATTAAAAGATCCTGCTAATATTCAATGATGATAGATTTCTTATAATCATAATTTCTAGTTCGATACTACCGTTAAAATATAGATGTATATAAAAAATATAACTAAAATATATAAAAAATTTAAGGTTAATGCATTGCAGCAATAGAGAAAGAAGGTCGTCCAGAATATGCATAGGTGTAGCAGGTAGGTTCGCATAGGTTTAGAATATAATTACTTTACCCAATTAAATTACATAATTACCCCTACTTGTTTTCATGCACATTATAAGTTATTATTTAACTGCTTTGGTAATTTCACCAATAAACACGTAGCGTTTCCTAATGGGCTAAGGACGAAGGACAAAAGAATCAAGTTGTATTAAAAATTACTACTTTTTTTTCTTTCAAGTGCATGCAGTTTCTATTTCCTTCTTTGGAGAGTGAATCTCTGAAATTTTAATATCAAATAAATATCAAAAGTGATAGGTAACGACATGATTCTTAATGTAGTCAGAAGTAATATGAAAATCATATTACATTCTAATTTTTTTTGGATATTATATTTCAGATTCCCGGACCATGGCCAGCTCTATGTGGCAACAGGGGATTGGTTCAATAAGGTGACTCACTTGTGAGGGTTATTGGGCAAATCACTCAACCTACATCGGAGTAGAAACTTGCATTGAGGACCACAGCGGTGCACTTTTACGCTTTACTTCTTTTTTATTGATAAGATGTCATACTATATAGTTCAATTTATATGCAGTCACATAGGATCTCTCCCCCTGTTGTAGTTACTTCTCTTCTCCTCCCTCGTTTTGTTCCTCTCTCCTCCCTTGATCTTGCTTTTGTTTCTGATTTTTCGTACCATTTTGTTCGATGAACCCAACTGCCATGCAGTAGAGCGAGCAAACAAACCCATGAAAGCAAGCATGGAGGAAGGCTATAGCCAGCTTTTTCTTATGCATGCATGCTTAATATATGGATCGTAATTGATGGATCCTTTGAAGATTCCTTTTAAAAAAGGTAAAATAAGTCGGAAGTTTTGGGTAATGCAAATGATTCTATGAACCTCTATGTCATGTGTTTTTCTCTAATCTCTCGTTTTGAAATTTAACCACACAAATTTGTCTCACCATTCTAGACAAGTAAGAAGACACGAATACATAAAATCCCAATTTAGCCTTGACATGGAGATCCCTAATGTATCAATTGGCCACCAAATCGGATACGTCGTAACATGAGCTCAAAATATTGTATTTACTAATTTTGATGAGCCTGTAATATGTTAGGATCAATTGCTTGGCCTATACTATACTATCTTCACATTATATTCATAAGTTTCATATCCCTAATAATTTTATATGTCTTTTACTCTTTTTTTGAAACCGTTCTATTTTGAAATCTTAGCATCTAAGATCAAACTTTTGGAATATTTGATCTGGCGACCTCAGATAGGGCTCACATATGCAGAGAGAGAGAGAGAGAGAGAGAGAGAGAGAGAGAGAGAGTCCCTTAAAATGGTGGAACGTTGGAACCGCATATTTGATCCTTGCCGGTACTAGTTCCTGTCCCATAAACAACAACTTTTCTTCCTTGAATAATAGCCACATAAAAACAACTGACTTAAATTCTCTTCTACTTACCTTATCTACCCCATCTAACCCACCAAATTCTCTTCTACTTATTTGAATCTGCTCCTTTGCCCCCACTTACATTTATTAAAGTCCCAGTGCCTTCCATCAATAGGCAAAACCATGCCTCAGAGATCCTCCCTCCCAAGATCTAATTGGAAAAATAGACAACTTAAGAAGATTCCCTTATCCCTCAGCCTTATAATTAATAAAGTTAACTTACCTTTTTGGACCTTATCTCATCGCAAGCTAATCTATCAATTGCTCATGTACTTTTCTTGATGAGTCACCTTCTGGAATTTCAAATCAAAAGCAGAAGAGTTTTGGTGGGTGTTATTGGTAGAAGAAGGCATAGGTCGATGGATTGGAGATCATGTTTGAGATGCTTTGGATCAAGTTGATTGTGACACTACCTTCGAGAGCTTAGTCGTGAAAGAAAGGGAAGGTAGGAAAAGAGCAACACCTACAGTATCGAAAAGATCGGCGTGGCCTTATTAACCACCAACTTTGGATTTTATTAACAAAAAATTTTGTGATGAAGAGGTGTGGATGAGGGAGAAGGTGGTGTGGATGAGAATGGTAGAATGATGGGGCTTACCTCACTATTCTCCTACTCCCATTTCTTAGTGGGGTCTGCCCACGAGAGATTCCTCCGCAATGTGCATGCATTCAGAATTATTGCCTCTAGAGCTGGCACTTATTTTATCATTAGGTCTGAGCTCTAGTTTATGAATATAAATCAACAATCATGTAATTAGAAGGAAGACAGAAGAAGAAAATTAGAAGGGTAAAGGAGGATGATTTTGAAAGAAAAGACAGAATCATGTTTTACATGAAAGAAGATGAAACTAGAATATGTTAATGATCAGAGACTAATCCTGATGAGAGCTTTGTTATAATGCTGTCTCTGTTATGTATTTTTGTTCATTGATTTAAGCTTGTTTGGCAAGGTTTTAAATAAACCTCTCTAGCACCTCTAAGTTCTTTGATTTTTTTTTTTAATTTTTAAAACTCTTTTAAACAAAAAAAAAATTAGGAGATAAAGGAAATTTTGAAGAAGAAATAACAAACCTTGATTTGTACAATTTTTTTAAAAAAAAATAATAACAACATGGTTGTTAGACTAAATTAATATAATCCTGTTAACGAGTAAGCATGTACTAGTAACAATAACAATAAGCAGTGAATGAAATATTGAACTAAGATGTATCCAGTGTATAGAAAATCTACACACTGTCTAACAATATGGAATAAGATTGACCAACCTAGGATGATATGCAAGAAGAATAAATTTGCGAGAGAAACTAATAATTTTTATTAATAAAAATAAAAGTGACACAATCATCCACTCATCAACACCAAAAGTGAAGCATGAAGGCTCACTACCATTTCTCATATATAGGACTAGAAGGCATGCTCAGTGACAAAAAGGACATCGAATTGAGAGCGGCCTATTTTTATAAATTGGAGTTTAGGCATTATAATACTGCGGTTAAGCTAGGATGAGAAAAACAAGGGTAAATGAAATGGAACCATGTGCAGGATTTTATCCCCTCCAGGCAAAGAAAACAGGCCTCTGGTATGGGAATCTTTATGACCTCTCTCATTGGATCAAATCTTCTTGTAGGGTTTACCGAAAGCCGACATGAACTGTAGCCCATCTTCTTTTTACTTGAATTGAGTATTGGAATTCGGATGACTCTCAAATCTAATTGATACATTTCCTTGAGGCAGTTCAGGTCTCTTTTGACTTCATACAGAATAAAAGAAACCAAGCATCTCAGTAAGTCTATCCTTCCAACCCAACTGATATAAAGTCAATTTTAGGACTTACTAGACGACACCAGATCTGATGAGTTGTCTATAAGAAACCCATCCAAAAACAAAAAAAAGCATTGATACGCGCACAGAAAACTTATGAAATGTTTGGACTCCACAGTTGATAAACAGAGGTGCTCATGGTTCTCCAATTCGGTATTCTGGTAAAGAATTCAAACGAATAAAAACTAGAGTTTAAGAGCCTAAAGTGGTAAGATTTATAAATAGATCTAAATTGTCAGTTTTGTCAAACAAGCATGATTGCATGACAAAGGCAACAACAATAAATTGCAATACCACCACCACTTCAATAGTTTGATCTTTTTCAGTGGCAAGTGCTTTCACCTTGTAAAGGCCATGTATAGGGTTTGAAACTAATATTCTCCTGTCAGCAACACCACCACTTCCACCAACTAATGATATTGTTCATTTGTGCAATCCGTAAGATTTTTATATTTTGGTCAAAATACTTTGTGTTTAATTCATAAAATTCATGATTTTTTGTGAAAAATTTTGCTAGTAACTTGATTGCTTGGAAACAAAGCGAGAATGATTTAACCAGTTAAGCTCATGAATGATTCAAAATTCCCAAAGTTTCTGAGAGCATTGTAACGTGCCTTCTGATGGCAGTTCCAGATAGATGGGTTGAAATATGGACAAGAAAAGAGGGTGCAGAAACGGTTGTCGTATTGTAAAACTCCAGTGAGTGGATCTTCCGGGAAAAAGAAGGGGGAAATAAAAAAGATGACCAATCGAACCATTAATCTTGACAGAATTCTGATGGTCGTACCTCTGAGGCACAAATCCATAAACCCTAATTCTGCACACGTAATATAAAAACATTTTTATCAAGGGAAATTTAATACCTGATCCTTTTTCTTGATCGGACTCTAACATGTGGTCCTCCGATCATTAGCATTTAATTTTTAGACCTCCACACACTCAGAGGGAATTGGCACATAGCTACACACTTATATTGAGACGCAGTTATATTAATTCTTGTACGCAGTTGTTTTGTCATTATATATAGCGTCCAATGTCCCTGCACAGATATTTGTATGTCTTTAATTATTTATAACTGTGTATATGGTAGGGTATAAATATATACAACCGCTATGGACCAAGAATTAAAAAAGTTTAAAATCTGAAGTGGGAGCTACAGTTCCAATTAACGTAGATTAAAAGTTAAGCATCCTTTAATGTATTCTAGATGCTATTGAATAATTTCCGAGCATCAGATGCCATGACCAAACATTTTCCTGTTCAGAAAGGCCATGGGCTTGTGAAAGCTAGCGTAGATATTCTCCACTGGACCCCTGGAATTGTTAAACACCCTCCCCACCACAATGGTTCCCTTTCTTTCTTTCTTTCTTTCTTTCTTTCTTTCTTCCACCTCCATCCAGCAGAAAGAACCCTCGACAGATCGAAAGAAAAAAAACCTAATAAACTCTGATTTCATTCAAGAAAGCTCTTCAGGCAGCGACCTCAGGCCGATTAAGATTTCACTGCATGGCACATTGGAATAAAAACAGCTTCAATTCAGTAAGGTTAGGAGTTTCCCACAAGTACCTTGTCATTATCCTTTTACTTCTGGTTCATGGAGTCGAGTCCAACTTTTAAGGATCGATGGTTTTGGTCTCTCATAACAAACCTCCATCTCATGGCCAATCATAGAAACAAACTTCCTCTGAAGAACGGGAAAACTCCCTCCTACTGGCTCTTTCTCACATATCGCCGAGATTTAATGCTCATTTGTTGATAATTAGGTAAACCAGTTCGGACTTAAGACGCAAAGAAGACCTCTGGAACGTACCAAAAATTAGAAAAGACGACCTCTGGAATAGGCTCTTTCTCGCAAACCATCGGGATATAATGCACACTTGTCAATATCTGGACGAACCAGGTTGAACTTTAAAAGCAAAGAAAGTGCAGGAGCGGAAAATTTCAGCCACCGTCATGGCTTCCAAACTCACCTCTTACAGTAGCATCATACTTATCTGCAACACACATAAAAAATAACCCCTATACATTTTATTCATGAGGGCACTTAATAATATCTGGTGCAAACCATTCATCTTGCCCCCATCCATGAAATCTAAAAGATTTTTCTCCTACATATATAACCTGTTTCTGATAAGACACCAATGCTGAAGGTTTCCTTGGGGATGGCTGATCACATTTGGTGGTTGTAATAATGTATCACATCAACAAAAATATCACAGCTTAGCACAAAAAATGCCTGTAATCTACAAAGACAGAAATCATTAGTCATTAGTTCCTTGTAAATTAACCATTATTATACAAATGCATGAAGATTAAATAAATAACCAACGAACTCAGCTCTGTACACACTAGGCACCATGAACTTGGGTATGTTTACCCTTTCCCGTACCAACCGTTAAGACAGAAGCATAAATACTGCACAGATTTCCTAACACTCTGGATGAATTGCATCGCCCCTCAATCCAATTGTTGCTGCTTTAGACATTCCCTTACCTCTTGTCGAGCTTCTAACATCTGTAACACCATCCCACAAGTGATCTCTAGATATGTCTTACATAGGAACACATAATTACCAGGATTTCCAGGCTTAACTCGAAGTAGTTCCCTTGCAGCAATTTTTTGCCAACCTCAACATGGCAAAATGTCCTGCAAGAGTTGATTAAGGCTCCCCAGACACCCGAATGTGGTTCTTCCACCATGCAATTAATCCTGCTGGACCATATAGATCAACCATGCATGCATGGTGGTCACCAGATGGCTCCACTTCCTTGCTCATATGGTTGAAGTACCGGCAACCTACATCTACAAGCCCAGCATGACTGGATGCACAACATTCCTCTCAGGCATATTTCAAAATATCTTTCTCGCTTCTTGAATCCAGCCAAAATATGCAACATGTCCAACAACAAATATGCTACATAAAAAACTGACAGATTGGATCAGAAATTGAAAGAGCTATGATTCACATTCATAACCTTGTGCAGGCACAAACATGTCCTTTTCCCGTGGTCTTTGAATAATGAAACATGCATCAATATCACCCATTTTTTAACTTGAACAGACATGAAACCCAAACAAGAGTATAGATTGATGATTCGCTTATATAAAGAAGTAGCAGATATAGGGTGCAGATTCATGTAATATTTATTATTATGAACATCCAGCCTGCGATTGCTAGTCCAATAAATAACAATATGCTCAGAAGAACTAATTGGGACTTGGGAATACCATGAAAGATCAATATCCCGAAGAAAAAAAAAGAAATCACGGTTCTGCACCCATATATTCAAGTGACTCGCAAAAGTCACTATAATAGAAGTAAACTGTAGCAGAGGTGAAAACACTATGACCACAATTAACATATAAATTATTTTGAACCTCAAAACATATTGGAACACATGATCGATATATCCATGATTCCACATGCTGTCTGATTTCTGAAAATAATCCCACACCCTCTCTTTTAAACTCATATCCCTACACTTTTCCTACCCCAGCTTCCCATTAGATCACGAAGGGAATAAGAACCCATTTAACTTTTCTGTCATTACCTAATAACCTCCATTAACGAGTCACTAGCCCATAGAGCCTGGTCTCTGGTATCGAATTTTGTGTTGTTATAACAAATCTACCTTCTACACTAAGAAGATAACTGCACACAACAAATAAGCTATGTATGTTCTGGTTCTCCCACAAAGTTCAGCTACACAGTACCTGAATGTTGCCCCGGATAACGACGTCAGAGAAACCATATCATTATATCAATTGATATCGCCAACACATTCTTTTATGCTCAAAAGGTGATTTTATAACTGAGGAAAGCATCAGAAGACATCAGTGACAAGCCTTCCTCCATTTCTATCTCAATATCCATGTCTTCCACTTGGAGTAACTCAAGGAATTCGTAAGAATTAACAAATAGACACAAAATGTCTCTGTATTCGCCGTCTTTCCAATTCCTTGTTGGGTGGCACCAAAGCCTTGTCATATGTTTTCACTTCAAAATAAGCTTAAATGGAACCTACTTTGTTCAAAGCAAGAAAAGAGATTTGAATGCAAGCCTCAAGGATGCTGACCAAACAACCCCTAGAACCCATCCTCTTCCCCTTGCCTGTTAAAAGGCTAACACCAACCAGTTAAGGCTCAATCTTTCCATGGACATGAGATCACTTTAACTGAGTGTGTATTCCAACACAACATCCTCTACAAGTCTACCCATAATTATTTACTCAAAAAGCACCATCTTTCCCAGAGATTTCCGAACTGCAATGTCATTTCTTGCATAGCCACATTTATCTCCCTAACATCTTTTAGAGCTAGATGCACTTTATCTTCACTGTCTACAGCATACAAACTAGCCCACCACTCAAGGTAGTACCACAACTAATCTCCACCTTTTCCCCTTAAAAAGGAATTTCCCACAAGTAACTTGAAGATGGATTAAGTAAATGAGAACAATTAACTGACAGGACAACATGTTTGACGATCAATTAGCTCCAGTTTCAGCAAAACCCTTACGTGACAACACCAGGATCTTAAAAGTGCTCCTGATGATTCCCAAGACCTATAGGAGCCAAACATCCCCAGTAATCCTTTTCTAGGTAGATCAACAACAAAAAAACCTATAATCTGGCATACAAAGTCTTACAAACCAATGCCATCAAGAAACCATCTAATATTTAAGAAAACAAAATTACAACCAAATACTGGGAATATCAAAGAAGTTGTTAATTTTTTTCCAGCATTGTTAGACAATGCTAACCACACAACCTCGACGCAAGGGTCACCAAGACGTCATGAGACAATTTTTTTGGTCGAAGCTACTGATGTTCCCTTTATTTTTGTTGTTATTGGGAAATCAATAATTTCTCCCAGACAGCGAGAAAGAAACATCTCGAGCATTCACCTGTCCGGTTCAAACATCCTCCCCAGATTGGCCGGACGCACCATCGATACCCTTCAAGCCCTCGGCCATCATCCGCTCCCTATTCTGCGCCTGCCTTTCAACAGCCACCATGTAGAGGCCTACACCAGCAACGTATAAATGGTATTATGAGAACAGAAAGAAGGAATTTTTACTCGATACCACTTCATCAATCAAAAGAAGGATCCCATGAACACAAGACATACTTATGGCGCTTCCAATCGCACAGAACCAAAGAATCCTCTGAGACCATTTATCACCCACAACTCCCCTCGACCCCAACATCGCAGACCCGAGAAGAAAGCGATTCAAGATAAACCCTGATCAATCAAGCACATATCATAACATCATAGAAAACTAAACTTGATGCGAGCAAACAGGAAGTTTAAATCTTATTAGGTCGAAATATAAGAAGATAAATAGAAAACTCGATAAAACAAAGAAGGCACAGAGAAGAGGACGAAAACCTAAAATTAGCTCGAGAGGGAGGGAGATAGAGACAAGTTGGAGACTCAAGTCCGTGAAATCGTGGGTTTCTTGGCGGTGTGAGGAAGGGCGAGCTCGCCGAGAGTGAATGGTAGGAATGGCGGAATACTGGAACAGAGTCGCCCTAGATCTCACAGGCTTAAAGGTGTCCTGCCCTTCTTTAGTGTGCGCGCGCGCGCGTGTTTTTTGTTCCGAGGCAAACCCCATACAGATTCTGATAATTATTTTCTAACTTAAAAGCCATAACTTGAAGCCTTTGGATGATCGAGCTCAAAATACTATAAAATTCATATATTTACAAATGTTCAGAACGATCTTTTGAATACACCAGCCTGAATCTCAGAAAGGTAAAAACGGCAACCCTAGTTACTGTATGACATAAGTCCCGATTATGATAATGTGGTCTTTATTGTATATTACTGCTTGATTATTAATTGGTATCCTTACTCCAATTTTCTGCTGCCATCTTGTTCTCTATTATTTTACTAAATAGTTGGTTCACTGGCTATATTTCATTTTTTTTATTTTTTACAATAATAAATGCCGTTATTTTTGGTTCCTAACATGTTAACTTTGTTTTTTCTTGTTCTTCATCAAGTATATAGCATGGACCCTTATTGCCTTCCACCATGGATCCATCATATGAGTAGATTTGATTCTCTCCTACCATGCAGTATATTGATGGTAGGATCAACTGCTATGACAACTGCAATCCAAATTAAATAAGCATATAGAAACATGAAGCTATGTTAGCATAAATTTGAGAAGTTTTATCAGTTTGTCTCAAGGCAGACGCTTAAAAGAGGACTGGAGGACACAAACACTGACAAAGATCTTTTAAACATGCTGGCTTCCACAACGGGGTAAATAGTATGGCACTGTATATGAAGAATGTAGTACGGATGAAATAGACCTAAACCTGGTAGAAGCAGTCCCTGCACTTCCATTGATTTTAATTACGAGAATATTGAGTTGAACAAAACCCGAGGTCAGGTTAGGAAAACGATGGAACGAGGAAAAATAAGATGGACGGGAGGAAATGGAAATGTGGAGGCCATTGCTCGCAAGCTGACAGTGTCTCACCACACCCACCATCAGGAAAACCTTGCCTCCGAAATCCCAAACTGGTCCAAGCATATCCTCAATACTCATATATTTATAATGGATGGATAGATGATATAGGACAATGCAAATGTCGGAATAGGCTTACTAATAGTAACGAGGACAGGATATAATTATTCACTATAATTTAAAGTACACTATTTCTACCAAATTTGCTTCTTTGCTGATCCACTAATTATATAATTTTCCTATATAATCCTCTAACATATAATACACCAATTAATATTTTATTTATATTTCAAATTTAATCAAGCCAAGCTTGCGCTAGGAAGCCTAGCTCTAGCTCAACTTGTTTATAGCTGTGCAACCCAACTTCAGCCAAGCCAAACACAAGCTCCTAAGTGACAACGAATTATTTTGCAAACACCCACAAAGCCACCCTATTATCTCTTTATTTTATGGATACGCCAGTAGCCTATCTACTTGCCTAACCTGAGTAGTCAAGTTGACCTTTATGACAAACAATCTACCAATTACTGATTTTTGTTTTGGTTTGGTTTCTCATCCCTTGGATGGTACTCCTGCGGGGACTTGTCTGGATGTTCTGCAATCGCACAATGGAGTTCGCTTCTTATCTATTTCTCCATCAGGAAAGCAATAAGCAATTTTCAATTGAGGGGCAAAAGCATGACATTATACTGAAGCTTACAAGCCAAAAATGGGACTATTGTTAGGGAAAATAATGAACTGGCTTTGCATCTCGGGATGTGAATAATTGTACAATGGTGGGTAAGGCTTGACTTGCAGTGCATAAGGCCCAACTTGCTAGAATCAAACGAGCCCATGCCATGCCACACCCATCAATGAGGCAGCCTCAGCCCCAGGCCCTGCTGCAAAGATGACCGACTCCAAATGACATTCCAATGCTCTACAGTGATCCGAAGACCAAATAGCATCTCAAGAGCTAAGGGACCCTTTCCGCCAAACGTTCCGAAACAATTCATCTCTGCAGCTGAAACATGGAAACAAAGAGCAAGCAGCATAGGTTCAACCGTTTGGTGGAGGCAGAGGACTTGGCAATACATATGCAGAGCTTTCATGGCCAAGCGGAGCTCGGAGAAGGGGGTTCCATCGGTCAAAGATGATGCGTCCTCCTCGGCCAATCCTCCCATGGAAGCGATATGGAGGTGCTACTGAACCATTCTCAATGGATGGATCTGGTGGCCGCACAATGCCGGCAGCAGCTAGCTTGTCTGGATCCACACCTCTAGCGAATAACAAAACCGGCTCATTGGGGTCCTGCAATGACATCGAATATAATAAAAAGCAACATAAAACTGTGAGAAAAATGAACTAAAAGAATTGACAATGTAATCTGCTATCGAGTTTAATTCATCAGATGTCCCCAACTTTCCCTCTCTGTTTTTTCCTCAAAAGACAATACCTTTTAGACTACAAACTGAAACTGCACCTGAGCAACTTCTGAAACCTTGTCGAAAAGGTGTCATGGAACAATGGAGAAACATTGATAAAAGGAAGCATACCATCTTACGTAGCCATCCATTTCGCAGAGGCGCCCGTTTCAAATCCTGCCTCATGCGCCCAGCAGGGACCATCGCCATCTTGTAATCAATGGACTGCAAATGAACAGCAGTGGGCCAAGCATGTGGACGACCATTTGTCGCGTCATCTGAGTCCATAAGATCATCTTCACGTGAACCAAACTTGCATGGGGCTGGTATGAAGCCCGGCAATGCTGACCTATCTTCAACAAGCTGTGCCTCATGCTGAAAATAGTTGAAGTCATTATCAAACTGCTAAATTGATATAATCACAGCAAGCAGTAACTTGGAAATAATGTACGTTCCTAAACATAATATAGGCTAACTGAATGCTTGATTCATTATGCAATTGGAATGTATTTTAAATTGGTTGAATTTCATTAGTAAACAACGGAGATGGAAGCACAAAGCTGAAGGGGTTGAAAAGGACAAGATATCCATATGTTGCCTTTTTGCAAGAGAGTCCACCACACTGATGGAAGAGCATAAGTAGAGGACGTTCAACTTTTCTAGTATTGTCAAAGACCTCATAGGAAATAGCAGTAAGATTCCTGATGGCCTAACTACCCTTGTCACCTCACATTTCCTTGGAGTGAAGCTCCAATTTAAAAGTGAGTTACCTCTGAAATATTTACCAATGCATACCGTAAAGCAACCATAAAAACTTCAAACATATTTCTTGCCCCTAGATCAGATCACTCCCAAGAATGAGAAATATTAATGCAATTCCATGGAACAGGCTTACAAGATGCCCCCCCCCCCCCCCCCCCACCTAAACACACACACAAGAAAAAAAAAACAACAACAACAACAATAGCGACAAGAAGAAAGAAAGAAAGATGCCGGTCGGTGATGTTTGAAATTTGAACCATGCACTTGGCACAATTACTAGTCATCCTAGCACCTCAAATGCTTGGCACATCTCCACAAGTCTGTTTCACTAGTGCCTGAGGATGTTTTCGGCAGGTTCTCAACCCGATACAAACATAACCATCAGGCTTTGGCCCAGCTATTTGGAAGCTCTCATTTGGCCCGGCTATTTGGAAGCTCTCAAAGTGATACCAATTCTCTTTAAATTGGTGCCAGTTCCCTACAATGAGAAGGGTCAGTCCTAGAACCTGAAAGGTCAATTGATGAGGACACCCTATTGGTCATGTAATATAAGCTAATGTGAATGGGAGGAACCAGCATAGCTTCCCCAAGCTTATGAAGTTATGACTAAGAAAAGAGCAATGTTGGATATAGGAAACTGCACCCATCTGTAAGACGAGTTATAGGCCAAAGGTCCGCTTGTGGTCTCTTACTGTTTCAAACTAGAAGAGGAGAAGAGAAAATGGAAGAAAAAGAGGATCTAGCTCAGCCTTCTCTTCATGAATTTTATGCCCACAAAAAGTGTGGTGGGCTTCACAGATGGGGACACCATTACAGCAGGCTGAAGCAAGAGAAAGCTCCAAACGGAACAAGGCAGAGAATCTATGAGGAAAGCATACCCAAGAACACAGATAGGAAAAAAACATGTTAAAGCAGGTAATATAAAGATTATTTTTAAATAATCATATAATTTGGTCCAACATTTGAATTGGAATGGTTCAAACAGTTTGAACAGTTGAACTGTCAGCTTCAAAGGGTTAGAATGTTTTTTTTTTTAAATTTTACTAATTAGGGTCCCATTATGACGATTTTGTTTTCAGGCAATGGGCCAACCCATACGACCTGAATGGGTCTCTAAATGCTAGGCTGTACATAATTACCAAGAATTAATAGAACTGAAGGAGTCTGGTCTTACTGTTGTACTTGAAAGCCTGTGTTGCTGAACAAGGAGCTTTAGACTCATATCAGAACATGTAGTCTTAGTTATATAATAACAGATGTCAATTAGTAAGTTGATTGTCTACCCAAAGTCCTACTGCGGTTAAGCTCTTTTTCGAGATGATAACTACTCTTTCTCAATTATTCAATAAAGTCCTCAAGTACTTAAACATGAAGTAAAATGAATCGAAGCAGAGCCTAATCATCATTTTTTCTCCTTTTCTTTTGGAAGCAGAGTACTTGTTTTCAAATATCTGCATATAACTTCTGCTCTATTTGAAACTAACCATGCCACCTAAAGATAACCTCCAAGGTATCAAAAGATAACCATTTCACTCCAGTCTCTTGATGAATTAAGAACCTCGAAATCATTATATCATATTACAATATAACAAAAGATCAATAACTGATTCCTTGTCTTCTCCTAGAATAAGGTGGTAAATAGAAGTTAAAAGATGACGAGACATTTAGGGTGATACATCTCAGAGCTGTCACTCATGAATGGTGGCCTAATACATATTTTGAAAGAAGAATCCTCGAAAGGGAAACTTCAGTGTCAGAAACTTCATTTCTTCCACCTTGATATAGTAAATAAAAATAATTAAAGATACACATTTCATTGCAATATGCATTATAGCAAGACTACCAATAAGCTTAAGCTACAAATGGGCTTGGCAACAGATTGTCCCTGCCAAATATGCACCTTGATGATACTAAAAAAAGGTATAACAAGTAAGTTCTCCAAGTGGAGTCTCCAAGAATAGCTGACACAAGAACCAACCTGAAGTCAACCTAGTGGAGCAACTTCCACCACCTCAACACTGATGATATTATTCTGAATGTAAATTGAGCATTAGAAGACTTGAAGACTTTCATCTTGTTAGTAATCAGTGCACCTACATGTTTTGAAGACATTCAAAATGGTAGATTACAATAATATATGAAAAATGATACCACCCCAACCACCCATACATGTGCAGGAGAAAAAACAGGATCATGCACACACCACTTTCCTACAGGCCAAGTTTCACCACACGCAGATTTGAAAGGAAATCCCAAAATAACCATGCCACTGGTTTCTTTGAAACTCCAATTCTCCAGTGGTTAGAAAGCTGCATCTTTTACATGAAATGTTCATTTGGACTCCCTTACTTTCCTCTCAAAATACAAAGCTATTTGAAAAAGAAGTTCCAATCGCAGGCTCTTGATTGTCCAAGACAGAGCCTTCCAATTGACAGACAAATGTAAGACACTCCAACAATATCGAGTTCACAGCTCTTTCAAGATCTTCTCACATTATTGTAATAATGGTGATTTTCCAAAAACAATGTCGACTATATATACGATTCAATTATGTGGAGAAAACCGGTTCCCGAATATGCGTCACATAAAGGAGCCTGACGTTATAAGAAATGACAATATAAGAGGATTCAATCTTTGAAAAGTTGTCTTGATAACATTATGTGTTACTCATGCTTTCCAGATACTGAATTTACCTACATTCTTTTGCGGTCTTGAAAACCCCATAAGTTCTCTTTGTAATATGCGAAGTTTGGTAAAGCCACATTCCAAGTATACATCCACCAAAGCACCAAATAAATATCTCAAAAAGCTTTGGTTTCTCCCATTTAACTTCTCCAATGAAGTATGCCTCCTTTCAAAAGCTGATCTTCCCTTACTTCACCTTCCTAACAGTAGTTCATGAGAATGGCGACTTACATAAGTCATTGGTAATACATAGTACAAAAAAAAAAGTTTCTAACACTTGTCACTGTCTCGTTAAAAGATACATATGACTGCACTGGGGGTTGACCACCCATAACCCAAACCAAATGACACAGAACATAGGTTTGGGCCCAGAAAATTGGTTCCATAAACTGTGGTTGGGATTGCGTCCCAAAATCAGACTAGGGACCTTACCTTATCAGCTTTAGGTAAAGCTATACAGGCTGAACCACACCCAAAACCTAGCCTGATCATTTTATATCATGTGTGTGTCTTCACATGTACATGGTTTAATATTTCTCTCCTCATTTACTCATCTCAATTTTGAAATGATTCCCATCACCCTTACCTCTCTGAAGAGCGTCTTAGGGCTCTTCCCTTCTCGTACAGTGAATGTAGAAATGATGGTGCAGGTGAATGTTGGTGCTGCGAATAAGAGGATAACAATTAGAGTGACTCATTCTCTCCCGCTTGCCCTTCCAGCAACTGGTTGAGTCCAGTAGTCCACTATTGGATTTGTGTCAAGGGTTGTAAATTAGGTTCTGGTTTGGGTCTAGCTTTGGGTTTGGAACATATAATTTTGGGTTTGGACATGGATATAGCAGGATCTGATCCAAACATAACCAATTGCTACCCCCACCTAAGACTCCTAATATAATCATTTTAAATGCTCAGAATGGTATGCAAGGCATTTATTACTAAGTCTTAATATCTTGAGACTTGATTCATTCAAACATTAAGTGTCGATTCTACCTATATGTAATAGAATTGCAACTTCTTGTGACACCTGAGCCCATACTATCATCAAATGTTCCCAAGTAAATGTGTCATTTAACCTTCATTTTAGGAATAAAAATTGCACATAGGATCTTCCTTAAAATTGCATCAACAAATACATCTACATTAAAACGAAAAAAAAAAAAGGTGAAGAAGGTATATAAAATCGATATTTATTCCACCACTAAAAGGATTACTTAACACATAAATATCACCACATGACACTCTCATTGTGGCCAACCATGATTCTAATAGAAATATGGCATGATTTGTTTCTGAAATAATGTGCCCTATCGGTTAAGGCAAATACATAAAAAAAAATGGTCCACTAGTGGCACCATACTTATGATACATCTATCTGCCTGGTCGATCCAAATTCTCAGGCCTTGAGTTTATGCTATCCTGTTAGTCAATTGTGAATTTTCTTATACTCACCAGACTTCTTGATGCAGGACCCCAAAACAGTTGGTTATAAAAAGTGCTTTAAGTGATGTAACCAACAAGAACTAACAAGAGATAACGATGCAAACAAATTATAATAGAATTTTCTGAGTGAAAATCTTATACTAGAAATAGCAAACAAACAAGAAAGACAGGAGTATAACATTAGGGACCTACCTTGTACTTCAACTGAATGCGTTGAAGGTTGATCTCACACTCCATCACCTCTCGCTTCTTCTCTTCCCTCTGAAAATAAATTTGTCAGAATATGAATCCTCTCAATCTTCAATAGCCATTGGATAAAAATCTAATTTCTGAGGTGTAAATAAGTTTTGCAGTAAGAAACCTTAATCAAAGCCTCCAATACTGTTTTCACCTGGTCCAAGTTACGTCTAACCTGAAACAGATTAAATTTCAATTCAAGGATGGTGAGCATCACAACAAACATCATTTAAAATTTTTAAGAAACTGCACCAGAACACAACTTATTTCTGTAAAAAAAATGAAATAATTAATCAGCAGAATGTATTTACTGATTTTAAGGTAAAGCAGAAGATCCTAGAAGGCTCATCTCTTAGTCATCTATATTTAATGTCTAGCATCCAATGAAGCCGAAAATCCATTTATAAGTATCACAAGTAATATACATGGATGGGACCAAGGCTGTGGTTGAACTCTAACAAAAAGTTGCACTTTGTTGATTGTGGAAAGGCAAAGGGTGAGTCACACATTGCTATTCCATGCTTTAAGAGCATAGTTTGTCTCTGTTAAATTTGTTGCATCTTGGGACACCTATTGGAAGATGTCATGATGCCTAGAAAATTAACTGGTCGGGCTTCATATCGTCGCTTTATACGTAGATAAGGAAGTAGATAAAACTTTAAGAGATCTATCGCATGGCATAAAATAAATTCATGCTATGTGGTAGTTTTCTAGCACAGGACGAAAAGGTATACATTCAACACATTCTAGTTCCACATGCCATGGTCCTAAGAAGGTATATGACTTAACTCTAAGCAGTGTATTGTACTCAAGGCCCATTCCTCATCTTGGGACAGTGGCAAAGCAGAGGTCATAGATGAATCTATCAATCCATTCATGAGCAGATAAGAAAGCAACATGAGGTTAACTTTGCTGAGCATGGAGTTGTGACAGATAAAAAAAAAACCCACCGCAATCGGTGCTTAAATTTGGAGATAGTAATCAGACATTCTTAACCACTGACAGGTATCGCATAAGGAAAATAACAACAATTACAATCAAGACCACCCCATGTGAAGACAGACTTCTTATCATCAAGCATTGAGTTTCTTGTGCATGAAATATGTCTGCAGATAAGGATTTAAGCTCAAAGACAAGTCACCAAACTGGGGACGGTGATGCAAATCTGTTCGTCATTGATTTCCACAAGAAAAATGCATATGAGAATCAATTTACAGAACTAACCTATGCTGTAACCAAGAGCACATGTCAGCACCGAGAGGTTCTTACAGTCTTGATAAAATTAAAAAAAAAAATTCCTAGTTTATATTTCAAATTTATGTTGTGCCTATGAGTAATTTGCATGGTAATCTATTAGAAATTGGATGCAATTTTTAGAGTTAAACACCTAGTTTGGTGTTCTTTTCTTGAATTAAAATTATATACAAATAGGTCGGACAGAATTGAATTTCTTTTCCTCAATTCATACAACTTTATAATGCGAACTCCTGTATTCTGCTTGATGCTCTGCAAGCAACTTCTTATTCCCTTCCATTTCCCTTTCACATGTCACAATGACAATATTATCCATTTATTTAATTTTCTATACATAGATGAGTCTTTAGCTGACTGAATGATTATCCAACCACTCCTGTACATTTGAATTATCCATATATTGTTCAATAATTCCAGATTGTTTGATAATTCCTAATTTTAAGAATAATTGTTTTTATTTATGACATAATCAAGCATTATAAATTAATGATGTTATTGTTGTTGCTAAAAGTGGTGGATCAGCTATTGTTTGTTATTATTGTCTTTCCAGTTTACTTATAGTAATTATCCAAGTTATATTATTTTACTTCATTTTAATCTTCAGTCTTCTTATAATAGTTATCCAAGTTATATCCAAAGTTTAATTCAATTTTTCTAAACATTGAAATTGCACCAGTGATTGCACCATCTGCAAGCTAAATACATGATACAAGTACAACACCCTTCAAATGCGATGCTCATAAGAGGACAGTATAGGCACCTGTAATCTTCTAATCTAGTAGATATTTTTATTTGCCATGAAAGATAGGGAAAGCAACATATGAAACCATTCTTCTCTTGACTAGGCGATTTTTCAGGTTTAATTTCCTTCACACATTGAAATCCACAGGACCTGTGAAGATCACTTTAAAAAAGATGTAAAACCTCAAAATCCACATGCATCTGGAAAATCTATTTCATTCTTCCGAGTCAACATTTGGATCACATGAAATAGGAATGTTGCCACCATCCTAGAGATAACAAGATCCTTAATGATCTTTGTTACACTAACCAACATGGAGGACCAACAAAGGCATTATCCATCAAACATTGAGGAATGCTTAATCTCTCAACTTGACATTGAATCATTCCTTGAAAGAAACTTTTAGAAAAGAGAGGGACCTGCCACAAAACACAGAAGGCAAGTTGATGTATAGGAATCTCGCATTGCCAATCATGTTATTTAAGATTATGCATCAAAGAAGAAGGTCCTCTTCAAGGTTCGCCATCTCAGTACCGGACCCCATATTGGTAACATCCTATTACGGTGTCGGTATGTGGTACAGTACAAAACAATATTGAGTGTTGGTACGATATGAGAAATTGAGAATGCATACCGATTTGGTACGATGCGAGCATACGTACCAGCTTTAGCATAGAACTACCTCAGAAGTTTTTCTTTCAATGAACTTTTGCAATGTCAAGGTAGATATGTATCCAATTTTTTCTTTAAAAGGGGTTAACATTTTTTTTATACTTTCGACACATCAAACACGTACATAGTGTCAGAAAGTATGAAAAAAAATACTTCATCAAAAATCTACTACACCCAAATTAATTGCATTAGTATACTAACAGGCTGCAATCAAACTTTTTAAGCAACCCTTTCCTTCACAGAAAGGGACTGATAGAAAGTCACATTCATATTATAAACAAAACTGCTGATTATCCTCCCATAAAAGGGCATACCTGATGTTGGCTAAAAGACCAAAGTCTACAACCAGATTTCAGCCACCAATTGTTGACAAAAGATATAGATGTTATAACAATATGATCCAAGTCCATACGAAATTTTGATAGATTACTCTAGAGACAAACAGTAATACTTTATGTAACCCTTTAAAGCTAAACTTTGAACATAAATCGACTAAAAGGAAGCTTCTTTACCCAGTGGAGAAGGATACAAAAAAGAGGTGTAGAAAGCAATGGATATCATAGGCATGTGATCTTCAACAAAAGAATAAATAAATATAGGGCCAGATCAATGGACAGAAAGTAGGTTCCTTCTTCCTCTAACAGACATTTTTATTAGTTAAATTCATTTCATCTTAGAAACCCACCCCAAAAGAAGAAACCCTCAAGAGGGGGAAAAACCTGCATTTGCAAGGAAGAATCATCTAGACTTCATCTAGGTCGAAAAGTATGTTACCCCAAGTCAATTGATACATAAGTGAAAAGGACAAAGGACCTCACCTGACGAAGTTTTTCAAATGACTGAACATTATTCTCTCTCCTTTGTATCTGAAAAACAAAAAAGAGAAAAAATCAGAATGGCCCCAAAAAATAAATTCTGGCCCTTGATTAATGTGCAAAGATATGGTTGAAATAAAAAGATGCTTTTAACACTTCCTATAAAGTCAATAAGCATTTACAATAATAGTCAAATTCAAACTATAGCACCTACCCTTCTCGTGTGAAGACGGTGCGCCTTTTCCCTAGGTCTGAATACATTGTAAGGATTTGTATCATTAACTGGTGGAGGAGGCTGCACAAGCACAAAAAATACAAGCATCATTAGGCTAGCTGAATCTTTTTCAGAAGGTGTTATGCTTAAAGATCACCATAGGGCAAAATAACAACTTAAATTTTAAACAATTTGGTCAGCTGAACAGAACACCGGGGAATAGATTGGAGAATATAGTAATTTCATTCATTTTTGTTTAATCTCATGTTTTATGCAGCTTGGTCATCTCAAAAATACAAATGTTATATTTTTATAAGAGATTTAAATGCAAGAAAGCTACATAGAAAGGAAAAAGAGACTAGAGCAGCAGCGCCAGCAGATACAGCAAACCAGAAAAAGCATGATGAGAACTACTTAAATATGTACCTTAAGACAATTAAAAAGCAATGCGATTCGACTAACAGACTTGATGATATTGATGAGGGAGAAAGGGTAGAATTAATATACAGCTCTGCATTAACCTATGCAGGCTTCAAGAAAAAGGTATACTTGCAGGAATATTTAATTCCATTCTTTATGTAATCAGTGTCCAAGCAACAGTTTCAGAATTTTAAGAGTCTTAATAGCACTTATCCTTTTAAACAAAGTAAATCTGTATTAGATCACATTCAAATAAAAAAAGGTTTTTAATATTCCATCATTCAGATAAGTTATATGAAAACAGTGACCACAAAAAGTTAGAGAACGAAACTAGAGGCGTAATAAATTTAATCGACAAGAATGTACTCCATCTAATGCTATACCCATCCAAAAGGTAATTTTAGAAAAGGAACGATAATGGACCAGCAAGAGTTATTTCATAAACTAAAGAATAGCAAAATAATATAACTTCATGTGCTAGGTTTATCAATCATACATGCATAGTCCACCTAACAAAAATGAACCACTTTGGTACATCCTACATCCAAGAAGGTGATGGAGCTCACCTGCAAACACCGCAGAATAGGTTTTTGCCATCGCTCTCGCTGACAAGACATAAATAAGCCATGCATGAGAATGGAAAGAAAGACAGGCACTAAAAATTTAGCAAAATCAATATCTTCCTTGGAAAGAGACTAAATGAAAGTAATGCATTTGCAATCAAGCATTCTAGGGTATGCTTAAAAAAGATATCCAAAATCTCAATAGAAAAAAAAAAAAAAAAAAAAAAAAAAAATATATATATATATATATATATATATATATATATGAAGTTGACAATGAGATAATTTTAGTTAAAGAAATATGTTCAATGATGCTCCTCATGGTTTTAAAATATGAAATATACCTTGCCTTTCCAATAGTTATATACAGACTGGAAAACTGCAAATCTTACAAATAGAGATTGCAAAGCCTGCGAAATGAGGAAGCTATAAGCAACAGCTAAAAGATTATAAGACAAAATCAACATATATAAAAGTTTCAAAACCAACACAAAAATTGAGGTATTCAAGGTTTTCAATCCCGTCGGACGGGACTATCACAATTTTCTCATAGAATGGGGCGCGCCATCGTCCCGCCCTATCCCAACAGTTGGGACAATGGATGTCCCGAGACGTCCCAAATGAGACACTAGGACGATGGCGAGATGGTCCTATCCCAAAACATGGGATGGTACCTGTCCCGATGTTTTATGGGACGTCTTATTAGGACCTGAATCCTTAGAGGTATTATTATCATGCCACACAAGCAAGTGAATAAAACACCTAGACATTAACTACCAACTAAGTTTCTCATTCATATGCATCCTTGAACTGTTTTTAAGAAAAAAAATGCATGCTGAGATAAAAATGTAAAAGGAGAATCATCAAACTACTTTTGAGATCAGTCAGTTAAAAATAACAACAAAGAAAACTAGGCCCTTGCAGCATCTGCAAATGGTAAAATTGCATTCTCTTTGCTTATAAAAATGAATTATTCCATTCTCAGGATTTCAACAAGTAACTTTTCCACAAACAAGAAATGATCAGACATATGGATATGTCACTTTATGATGCACATTATGAAGGTATTTCATGGAAGATTTAGCTCAGACATGTACCCTCCAAACAGGTCATAGCAGCTTTACAAAATATAGAACAATAGTTTTTTTTTTTTTTTGCCAAATAGTTGAAATAAAGATGATTGATTATGGTTAACTACCCCAATGCCATAAATCTAAAAGCAACCACTGCTTTTGATAAGTTATCATAAGAGCCAGACTTTAGTAGAAGATAGCAGTTTTAAAGACTTCTTATACATACGTGTCAGGCACAGCGGATTGCTACATTGCATAAGCGGAAAAGATAATCAAGTATGCATGAGATATGGCCACTTTAACACAAGAAGCTTTTTGGGGTTGACAAAATCATGGTACTTCTCATACTAGATCAACCTACTGAAATGCAAATAGGGATCAGAAATGTGGTCCATATCATGAAGAACAATGAAACACTGTCTTACATCTAGAGCTTCTTAAAGAAGAGAGAAATAAAAATATATAGATTGCAAATTCATTTTACAGCTAGTACTGGAATGACATAAATGCTGCTCCATAAAATTCAAAAGTGCATCACCTCAGCTGCAGCATCTAGCTTCAAAAGAACAGGAATAGGTGATACAAAAGTGGGTGTTATCACTCCTGCTTTTTCTCGAATTTTGTGATCCAACACCTCCAACTTAAACAGAAGGGTCTCAAACCTGGATCAAAATGTATGTTCATTAGAACAAGGAATGGGAATATGTAATGAATAATCTACAAAGAAAAAGCACACTTCTCACACCAAATATGTTGTTTGTGTAACAAATATTGCATTTCCAGCAATCTTAAGTACACTCATTCTACAAACAAAATGAATGCTATTCTAGAGAAGATGATGTAAAAAATTGTCAAAATTCATAGATACCATCTATGAACAAGTGACATTGTTGAATTCATAAAGCCAGCATGCTTCCATGCAGCTATAATTCTGAAAAAGTGCTTCAATTGATCTATCAACAAATTCCATCCTGAAGACTTATTGCCAAAAGTGTACACATGATGAAAACAGGTGATTCTCAATGCTTTAGAAAAATATGGAAATGGTCAGATTGCAGTGTGAACCATATTGTACTATTACCTATGAACTGTAATACACCCATCAATTGACAAAGGAAAAAAAACATTCATTGATGTCAGCTAAGTGTTAAAGCACAAAAAAGAAAGTTATTTAGAAGGATTTAAAGAGCATATGCCAATATTGTCATAAAATGTGGATATCTCATTGACAAACTCATTATTTTAGAAGCATAAATCTAACAATGATTAATATGTAAGGTTTCAATGGTCTGCCATACTGCCCAGTATGAGGTGTACCATATCATACCGGGAGGAAACTGAAACGAAACTCAACTACGAGTTAGTACAAGCCCTATATCGAGGCATATTGAGGTGTACCAAGTGGCGTACTTACCATATCGTAGTGTGACAACCTGTATCAAGGCAGCATACCAAGACAAAAACTGAGAAACATGGTTAGAGAGCTACTACGATACAGGGTGTGTACCATACCATACTGTGCCAGTAAGGTACCGATATAGTATCCGATAGCAAGATTACGGACCTCATTTCAATCCCTCTTTATTTATAGAAATTATTAATTTTATACATAAAAGGTGGTTGTTCCTTTCTTCCAATAGTGGGAAGGTGAGTAGTATAACTTGAGCATGCAAACTCCTCTTCCTCCCATCTATTGCATAACTATTTAACTAAATTCTTTCGCAAAATCTTGGGACCTTGATCATTTAATTTATTTGACAACAAATAAAGGTTAACTAGAGGAAAAGGGTAGGACAAATATAATCCAAATCAACCAAACTTCAGTTTGCGGTACTTATGGATCATGGTATCTATTTCAGGCTGGACTTTAGTTAGAAATGGGTTATGTTGGGTAAGAGTCACGATCATTTAGGATCATTACTATAATATCTCAAGCTATATCTAGGTGAGACAGCAGCCTTAGTTATGTGCCAATAATTGTTAGCCAACTAAGTAGTTTTCAAACACTCGATGTCATCCAACAACTCACATATTATCAAAAAAGTGAAAAACAACCCTATGAAGAGTCTAATTCTAGAACAATTTTTCACATAGCTTCTTCCATCCATGATGGTCTTTTACACCTCTACTATTTTTTACCTTATCCACTAACTATAAGCCTCAAATGCTAGTTCAAAAAAAAAAAAAGTTCAGAGAGAAGTAAACAGAGTTGTTTCATGCTATAGTTAATCCAAGAATGAACTTTAAAGGAGCTCATATGAAGAAATTGGTGACTTTTAAACAATAGAAAGAAAATTTTCACTAAGAAAAATGTTATTGATTCTCTAGATTTAACTAAAATACAAATATCTATATCATGATTTGAACATTTTGACAATTTGCTACTAGAAATACACTTGTAAACACAATGCAATAAGGCATACAAAAAATAAAATATCGTTAACTCCGCAACGAGATCTTTGGTCAATTTAGATATAAAGTTTCACTGTTACTTTTCAGGTGTAAGTGTCTTTCTCTCTTTGTTAAACTCTTCAAGCCAGTCCTCATCCTCATCGTCCAAGTCGTACTCAACAAACTCACCAATCTCAGCCCTGGCTGCAAACAGTAAACAATGCTCAGAAAAAGGACCTTAGTTGCAACAAACACCGATGTCTTAATGAAAATAACTTTGCAAACAGCATTAGTATCATACCTCCTCTTGCACGTAAATATGATGTAGGTTGTGCAAAGGTGCGAGCATAATCTCTTTCATATGTCGCCACAACACTAAATTGTGGAGTGGGTATCTCTTGAGAACTTTTCTTTCCAGGAGTTTGATGCACCTGCTAAAAGCAATATTATCATATCAAATAGTCACTCTATCAGATCAGATGTGCATTTACACATTTTGACTATGTAGAGATTTCATCACATGTATCAACGACATGACTGCATGATATAAAGGATGACATTTAATAGCAGAATGGATCACCACTACAAATCAAAGATATATAAACGTTGACCTCAGGCAATTTTAGATGTTCATTATATACATATCATAGTCACACATAAAGACAAAGAACACTGAAAATTGCTCAATCAAACAAGATGCACAGCGAAATGGAAAGGCAAATGTAAAGGTAAAAGCAACACATATTCACCACAAATAACATTTAGTTGGAAAGTTAGGAAGCATTTCAAGCTAAAACAAATTTTAAAAAAAGGGTGGAGTTGTTAAGGCTATAACTTAGTTTTCTAAGAAGAAGAAGAAGATGCAAACCAGATAAAAAAATTTAAAGTATTTATTGAAAATAAAGCCTCTCCTCAAAAAAGAAAGAAAGAAAGAAACCCTTCTTCTTACATGTCCAGTGGTGTTGGCAGAAGATGATAAAAATGACAAAAAAAATGAAAGCCCTATTATGATAAGCAAATGTCAATAACACTGCCAATCCATCTGCAATGTCGTTGGAAGATCATGAAATGTAATTACATAACACAGAAAAACAACTGATGCACTTCCAGATCCCATCATTCCTGCCCTTTACATGTTCAATCTCTAAAGAACCAACCCATCCTCGATTATCACAAGTATTTGAAAACTTCCTCATGCACGTACATATACTATCACACACTAGGTAAATGCTTTTTCTTGCTAAACCTCATTCTCCATTTGATATAGAGATAATTTAAGTATACCATTAACAATGTCTCTCCAATACCAGGGACACAGTTGACTCCAGAGCCGGCCAACACAATTCAAACAAAGGGTTTGAGTCACTTGTTACAATGGTTGCAGTGCCATAAAGGCAAACCAAGCATCAACACAGCAATCAAATAGGGAGCGGCATTACCTCATTGTCAGCGTCTGCAGCAAGCCGGAGCAGCTGGGAATTGCGGGTGGAAGCAGCTGTAGCAGGTGCATCATCATCCTCAAAGTCCTTGATGGATTTGACGATGGGGAGCTTCTTGTGGATGTCGAGGGGACGAGGCCTAAATGACAGCCTACTCATGTCCACTTCATCTCCCTTCAGATACCAACCTCGCTCCGCTGCTCAGACCGCCACTGCCACCACCTCCATTGCAGCACTCGACTCGTAACCAATCGCCAAGACTCAATTCACCACGCAATACCTACTCCAAAGCCCACTTCGAACCACTCAAAAGCATCCAACTACCCTGCGAGCACGAGGGCTCGCCATTCACAGCATCTTCCGATAGAACAGAGCCCACTGGCTTCAATGCAACACGACGCAATTCAAATAACAGGCTCGAAACAACGAAAACCCTATAGAAAAACTTCGAACCCGATTGGAGAAAGGGGCGAACAAGGCGGAAATACACGACGTTTCTCCTATCCAATGATGCCCTAGTTTCGAACGAACCAAGACAGCAGCCACCAAGGCGCCACCTTTTCGAAAAATCTCCACTCCTCCAGCCGAGAAACAGGCCACGGGGCGGCGAGAGGGGATTGCGGGGAGAATTCGACGAGGGTTTTCGAGCCGGAACGGTCGCCGGAATCGAGCGAGTTAGGGCACGGGATCTCGAGGGGAGGGAACAGGCGTTGGGGGGATTCCGATGCGAGGGAAAGGAGGGCGGATGGATTCAAAATCCTCGTGGAACGACGGGACGAGAGGGGGATTGGTTAGGGTTTTAGGCGGAGGTCAAGGGTTTCAAAGAACGACAAAAAAAAGGAGGGAAGGGAAGCGAAGGAAGGGCAGAGACGCGAGAGGAAGAGAAAGAGGGGAGGGGGGCTGGGCCGGTGGTGTTCTTTCTTTTCGCTCGCTGGCTCGAGTACTCGAACGCCAATGCCCGAACAAACTAATTGGTTACACAAAACTTACCATTATGCATCATACATCCCAATCATATGGATCAGATATGAATCAAATATTAATATATTTATATTTATATTTATTTTATTTAATAAATAAATATTAATTAAATATTAAAATTATTAATATTAAAATTTATATTTATATTTATTTTAAATAAATATAAATACAAATCAGATACTGAATTATAAATATGGATAAAAATCAGATAATTAAATTTTATGACTACTGCATCAAAGATATTACTAACCGGATGATAATTCAAATTAATAATATATTAATATAATTATATATATTTTTAAAATTTTATAAATATTATATAAAATTACATAAAATGGTAAATAAAATTAGATATTTAAATATGAATTAGATAATTGTATGAACATATCCATATCCATTTTTCTTAATAGATAGATATGGTTATAGATATAAATATTAGTCGAATATTTAAATTTTTATTTATATCCAGATAACTTCAGATATCAGATGGATGCGGGCAGATATTATCTCACTTTCACTCCTATTTGGCTAGGTGAAAAAGGACATAATTTGTAGGAAAAAGGTTGACTTTATGCTTTTTATTTGGATTAACTTGCTTGTTTTTGTTTTCAGGCACATCAAGTAGTCTTATGTTTTGTAGATATAAGTTAGGTTTAAAGGATTTATCATTGCTTATCTAGTGTATATGCCCTTTGACATCTTTTGAGGACAATTGAGCCTACATGCATGTTTATATACTTAGCAACTCATTCTCTCCATTTAATATAAATATCTTAAAAACTAATAGTCAATTATTATTTTGAAGTATAAATTTAGAGTTGCTTTACTATCATTTGGCTGGCAAATGTAATGTTGATCTTTAAAATGATATTAAAGGAAAGTTAAGTCTACGTGTACATGTAGGGTTTGCAATTTCTTGACATGAATGTCACCGGAATGGTGCGTGTCTTTTTTATATGGGCCCTAATTTTGTTAAAGATGGCCATATGCACGGATAAAAGTCAAGTACAGTTTTAATAATAGTCATTCTTGGGCATATATTTCATTTCAAAACTTTGCTATCACATAATCAACTGATCACATTACCTTTTCCGACTCATGTTTAAGTCCAATGTGATAGTCATGCCTTCCAATATCTCTTGGTCAAAATTAGAAGCATTGACTAAGATCCCAAGGGAAACATTGATGAGAAGTAGTCCAACTTTGAGGCTTATTAAGCTCAATACGGGCAAGAAGGTCAATGACTTGATTGCCCTCCCAGAAAATAGAAGAAACTAAAAAATGAATGAGTGAGAATTTGTCACATTAGGAGAATATTGTGAAGATAAATGTAATTTAAATCCCTCTTGCCAGAAATCCGTGGAATAGTTATCGTCGAATTGCTTTCAACCCAAACATTATAGACTTGAAAGTAACTGATGGCCAAATGTATGCCCAACCATGTCAATCATAGCTTAATAACGTATATAGAAAAAGAAGTGGCTCCAATTGCTATAGCATGCTCACATTGATTTTGAATCACAAGTCCATAAATTGTAGGCATATTATTAAAGGTAAATTCTAATTTGCCCTTAATAGATAAAACTAATTCCACATTTCAAATAAAAGTGTGACCCATATGTGGTAATACTTTTATTAATAACATTATCAATTAGATTGGATTTTTTTCATTGAATCCGTCAAGTTTTTCTTGCACTATTGCATATTAAACATAACAATAAAGGAATATTACTTTTCATCATATAAGCTGCCTATGTTTAACTGATGGATGGTTGATATAACTAAATGCTAAAGATGGTGGCATTTTATGATCACTAGAATAAAAAGGATCCCTTATTTAATATAACGGCAATACGTGCGTTCCTTGAAAGTTGTAGATGTTTTGATGGTTTACTTGTGATATTATAAAGTTTATGAAGTTGTGCATTGATTTAAAGTCAGCAAATTTGTTCCAATTTGTTTTGTACTTAAGATCGGAATAAAGATTGAAACATACCATTAGATCATGTTTGCTTACATCCTAGGTTGAGGCTGAGGGCAATATGTGCAATGGGTCCTGTTGGGGCAACCAATTCTGCTACCCTACTTAAGATCGGAATAAAGATTGAAACATACCATTAGATCATGTTTGCTTACATCCTAGGTTGAGACTGAGGGCAATATGTACAATGGGTCCTGTTGGGGCAACCAATTCTGCTACCTTACTTAAGATCAGAATAAAGATTGAAACATACCATTAGATCATGTTTGCTTACATCATAGGTTGAGATTGAGGGCAATATGTACAATGGGTCCTGTTGGGGCAACCGATTCTGCTATCCAACTCACACACGGCGACGATATCTCCGACTCGACAGCGGCACCCGATTACGTATCGCCTATCGATATCTGACCGAATGATCAAGGAAGTCAGCGATTCAACACATCAATTGCTTAGCGATACCAACACCGAATATCTATCAGCTTTTAACCATTCATACCGACTGACAATGGTTAGATCGATTGCCTAATGACTGACTACCGATGGTTCAACGGTCGACTACCGATTGATAACTTCCAATCAGCCTTTCATGACGCCATCAATATATCCTGACATTAAGTCGGCATTGGCAGGTCTGATTGACATTCGGTTGGTATCCACTATGTTATCAGTACACGCTCGATGATTTCGACATAACATTGGCAACACCGACTATAAATCTGCATCACCGAACCCCAGTCAGCTTGTTAGAAACCATCAGCGCAATAAGCGCATAACGGTTACTTCCATAATCATGCCATTAACTGCCCACTAAGTAGGCATTAACTGTCCGCTCTACGACATCACAACATCGGATAAGAGGGACCCCACATACATAACCGCCACAGATGGCTACCAATCATTTGCCTATAAAAGGGAGATAAATGAATGGGGACGGTAAGCTAATTCTAGAGGGAGAAACTCTGTCAATTTGAATTCACTACTGTTCGACCAACTCTCTACTTCTAACTTAAGCATCGAAGGGTTCTCGTCGAAAATAATTTCGATCAGTGTAGATGTTATTTTGCAGGTTGTTTTCAAGTAGAGCTGGACGCATCGAAGATTTGACCGCAACAGATTGACGCATCAGAAAAGGGAGAACAATCATTTTGCCATCAATCATGATAAGAATGAGAGCACAACACTCTACTGGCTCTGTCAGGCAGTCTTTTTGGTGGGAAGACTGTACGCCATCACCGGCAAAAGCTAGCACCTCACGTTCGGTCATCATAATGGATGTTCAGCAGTTTGCTGCCCCTAATGCAATAAGTTTACCTCATTAACAGAGGCAGTGAACAGCCTCTAACAACAGCAGCAACAACAACAACAGCAATAGCAACAATCGGCATTGGAAGAACCCACACCGCACAAAGCGCCATCAAGGCACAGTCGCCACGCTTCGTGGTGATCACCTTCTCCACCCCCTGAATGATAGGCTTGGCAGTTTCAACCATCCCAGTATTTCGATCGTAACAGCCATAAAGAGTGACGGTCTCCTTCTCCCTCTCACCATTGCAGCACAAAGAAGGGGAAGCATCCTCGCTCATCACTAAGTTCTTCCCCTTCGAGTTCTTCTATGAAAGATTCGACATCAAAAGTATCTCAACAACAGTGATTTGACAACTATGAGGGCAAGTTTTAGAAGTTCGACCATCGACTCGCACAGATCCAAGTAGATGGTCGTGGGTTCTCTAATGATTTTGGCATCCACTCAACGCCGCCCTTCACCCGATGAATCCTAGATGAGCCCATTCTGGCTCGCTTCAAGATGCCACAGATGGAGCCATACGATAGCTTCACCGACTTCATCGATAATCTGAAGAGCTATAAGGCTCTCATGATGATCCAAGGCACGATCGATGTCCTCCTCTGTGTGGCCTTCTCGACAATCCTTCGGAAGGCAACTCGAGCTTAATACTCGAGATTTAGTCCAAGGAGCATCAGCTCCTTCAATCAACTCAACTAACAATTTACGGTGTATTTTCACACTAGTAGAAAGTTGCCGCGTACTTTCGCAAGCCTCTTCTTGATCAAGCAAGAGGAAAGGAAATCACTGAGAGATTATGTGGTGCATTTCAATGCTGCCACATTGGAAGTCTATGACCTTAATCAGGATGTAGCTATGGCAGCCGCTGCTCAGGATTGCATGGCTCACGCTTCACCTACTCCTTAGACAAGATGGCTCCCAAGTTATTTTCTAAGTTCCTCATTCGGGCACAGAAATACATCCATGTCAAAGAAGCTGTTGCTACTCGACGTGATGGAGAGGATAGAGGAGGTTCGAAGAAGAACAAGAATGAGGGTGGTTCAGGTCAAAGATGATCCGATAAGGATCCTTCTTGACGACAATCGACGATGAGATTGAGGTGCCCAAACAAGTACGATAGCTATACTCTGCTTGTGGCTCCTCAATCTCAAATCCTCATGGAGGTCGAGAAGAAAAAATATATGAGGAGGCCCCCACTAATGCGAGCCTCACTGCATTCTCGCAATCGGAAGAGATACTGTCGGTTCCACCGCGACTATGGATATGACACCAACGACTGCATCCAATTGAAGGATGAAATCAAGAACCTCATCCACAAAGGATATCTCAAAAAATATATCCAAGGTCGATGGCCTGAAGTTGCTATGGAGCTGAAGCGAAAATTTAGTGCAGGGGCAAAATGGTAATTTTAAAACTTTTTCAAAATTACTATTTTACAGCGGAATTATTAATTAATCTCATTAATTAATACTAATTAACCCTATACTAGAATCTAAATATGATACAACAGCATGCATTTAAATTTGAAATTCAAATTTGAATCAGTAAACGTTTTACAGTACTGTGTTCAGAACACATCACCTTTTGCGGGTAGTCGATCACCGCAATCTGATCACCGTCGGAGGGCTCTGATCGTCACGTCGCAGCCACCCAACTGTCTGGCCTCTGCGGATCGTCCACACGAAGCTCCCGTCTGATCAGCTCCTCACGAATGCTAGTTCGTGATTTCACCCTTTTGATGGCAGATGTTGATCGAACTCCTTCGATCGATGTGTGCCGACTTCTTGGATGCTCTGGATCGTCTGCACAGTTACTTGAGAGGTTGATGGATCTCTCTCTAAAATTTGGTGGACTCACGACACTCGTGGCACACCAATCTCACTTCCCGAACCCTAGGTAGAAACCCTAGGGTACACACCAAAAACCCTGCGCCCAATTTTCTCTCTTTTCTTTCTTTTTCTCTCGGAAGGTTTTGGACCTTCACCTTGCGCAGAAGCCTTCCTCACATCCCAAAGTTTCTCTCCTAATTTTTCTACGCACGTCCCACCTTTCTCCTCTTTTTAAAACAACGTCGAACGTGTCTTATCCGCGTGAGAGGATAAAGACAAGAGGTTACACATTTGAATTCAAATCAAATTTGAATTCAAATGAAAACCAACTTATCCCTATCCTTTTGGGCGTGAGAAGAGAAGGGGCATGGCTCTTTGTGCGTGGAAAAGTTTCACGAGAAACTTTTTCTCGTGTAAGTAATGTGGCGCACAAAATGGATAAGGATGAAAGGGCAAGTGATAAGTTATCCATTCAAATTCAAACATGCTTTGAATTTGAATGGCTAACTAATTAATTTATCCATCCATATGGCACACAAATGAGGACGTGGGGAAGGGTTTTACGTGAGAAAAATTTCACGAGAAGTTTCTTCTCGTGAATTCAAATGGGTGCAAGGAAGTTGGGTGACGCAGGGAATTTAAAACAAGGTGGTTTGATTCAAATTGAGCCAACCTAGTTTAAAATAGGTTGAGCACAATTAGACCAAATTAAACCCAATATAATTAGGCTTAATTAGGCTTAATAAAATCCTAATCAAATCAGGAATTAACTAAACCTAACTCCTGATCAAATCAGGGACTAAACCACCTTAGCAATTAGGTCAACATTTAACCTAATCGGGTCAATCCAAACTGAATCCAATTCAATTGGACTTGATCCAAAAATAATTACTCAATCAAATTGAGTTAATTAGTGATTAAATTACTAATTAAACCTCTCATAAATATTGAGTCCAAATCCGATGGGCAATCAGGCATCAGAGACCATCGATATGAAACCCTGATCAAAGAGTTCAAATTTCAAATTCAAAATTCGAAATTCAAAATTTTGACCCCGGTACCCAAAATGTGTGGAACTCATGATTAGAGAATCCTAATTCTCAATCATAGAGTTCCAGATAGATAAGACTCATAATCAGCCATCAGATCAGAAAGGAACCTCTAATGTGTGTGACCCCGCAGGTTCGAACCTAAGCCGGTAGCACAGGAACCAATTTCTGTACTAATCGAAGTGACCATCTAGCAATGGTACCCGACGACCGGATAGGTCGAATAATCGTAATCACAACATTCAGAACCTACGTGAATATGGTTATCGTATAATTCATCCCTTTTGACCCCTGTGTTTAGGATGACTCAGAGTTAAACTATCAACCCTGATCATATCATCCGAATCGTGCTCAACTCAATTAGTCCTGTGACTCCTCACTAGGACTACCCTGGCCAAAGTTTTGCTAAATTGAAACATGACTGTACACAGCTCCTAAACTGGAGTGGTCAATCCCATCTTGACACACGCACCGACAAGTCAAGTACTTGACTACACCCAGCAACCTTCCGTCACTGAATTAGAAATTCAGGTAGTCCAGTGCCTAAGTGCAGTGAGTTGCTTGCAAGTCACCGTGGCGGTCTCAGGTCGGAGGGACATTTATACCCATATCCCATCGGAGCAAATCTTGACAGCAGAAATAGCTCCGGAGTTGGTCACGTTCAGTGCAGATGTACCATTACATCTCACCTGTATGCCATACCAGTGTCTCCACACTCTTTGGTTATGAGGACAACCAACCCATATGGCACACAACGACCTATGCTCGATAAATATTGTCATCCTTGGTAACAACGTATCATTTGATCGTGAACATGTTTAAGGACTAAATGACAAATCCTCCTTTGTCGAGTCTAAATAGTCCTAAGGACTTCACCACAACACAGGAGTTCATTAGAAGATGAAACATTTGTGATGAAAAAATACCACAACAGGTGCCATAAAATGAGCTTTCCATGCATCAAGAATTTTTTCTTGCACGTGGGATTTGTTTGGTGCCCAAAAGACTAGTTGGCATCCCATGAGATTGGATGCCCCTTCCTCATCCCTATCCCTTTGTTCCATTTTGAAAATAATTCTCAAAGAATTGTGATCTGATTTTAGGTGCAGAGAAGTCCTTCTGTGGCTCAATCACTTCATGGTTTAAATGTGAAAATTTGATAAAGTTTAGAAACCTAGCCAAATCAATCTATGCACCACCTAGAGTCCAATCTGTTTAGGACTCTTAAATTTGTTGCATGCCACCTTAATTCATGATTTTTTTCTCCATGCCATCTTCAAGTTAATGCCTCCCTTGTGAGCCCTTGGATGGCCAAAATGCGCAGATCAATGGTGGAGAGAAATGCTGCCCAATGAAGCCTCACGACGTATCGGAGAAACATCAAAAAAATTTCTTCGAAGAGTCTTTCTGCACGAAGCAACTCTCGAATTTTTTTTCGATATTTGCCATGTATCATTTGCTTCCAGATGGGTATGAAAAATTGGCTTGGGATGTGAGAACATTTGGATGGGTGCCCATCCAGATGTCACATGGAGAGGGCGTGAGTTAAATCTGAACACATCCTATCACTAACTATAAAAGGGGTCCTGCACGAGGGATTTATTCATTCAGATTTTCATCTTATCTCTTCTTTCCTACATCCAACAAATATTGTAACACCATTCAAAATGATATTGCAAATATTTCTTTTTATTAAAAAATCATAACCGTACATGGCCAAAAGGCCTACAGAAATAATATTTAATAAAAAAACTTGGACAATAGTGACATTCACTCAGAATTACATTACGAGAATTGATTACAAGACTCATGATTCCTAAAGCTAGAACTGGAACTTTGCTTCCATCTCCAACATTCAGGAACCTCTCGCCTTCATCAAATCTCCTACTGACCTGCAGACCCTGCATCGAATTACAAATATGATAAGGACTTCCGGTATCCAATACCCAGGCAGTAGTATCACAAATCGAAAAGTTGCAAGGAGTTATCATATAATTACCTTGCTTCTTCTTTGGCCTGTTCGGGTCCAGGGAGGCAATATATTGAGGACAGTTCCTCTTCCAATGCTCGTGCTTCTTGCAAAAGAAGCACTCCGCCTGGCTCTGGTCATGCTTGCGCTTCTTGGTCTGACCCCGTGCTACTGTCCCAGCATGAGATTGCACCTTCTAATTTTTCTTCTTCTTGTTCTTCTTCCCTTTCCCAAAGGGTTGACGACGAGAAGAAGACCCTCCCACTACATTCACCGACTCCTTATGGAGTTGGTGATCCTTCTCAAAGTTCTGCAGCAACCCCAACAATCCGTGGTAGTTTACTGCAGGCTTTGTCATTCGAAAATGAGTAAGGAATGGGAGGAAGGACTTGGGCAAGGAATTAAGGATCGCATCCTTACCGAGCTGCTCGTGCAGAGGAAAGCCCAATTTGCTTAGGCGCTCAATCATCTCGATCATATACAGTACATGATCAGTGACTGAGGCCCCATCCCTCATCCGAGCATTGAAAATAGCACAACTAGTTTTGTGCCTTTCAACGTCGTCAGGCGTGCCAAAGGAGTCGTTCAACATTTGAAGCATCTCCTGTGGCTGGGCATTCTCAAACCTTCGGCTGAACTCGTCATTCATTGCTGCCAGCATAATACATCGAATGGTGGTGCGGTCATTGAGCCACTTCAAGTAAGTGTCTCGGATCGCTTTACTAGCGTTCGGAGCTGGCTCCTCAGGTGCTGGATCCGTTACTACATAAAGGATCCGTTCATGCTCAAGGACGATTTTCAATTTTCGATACCAGCTATCGAAATTGGGCCCCATGAGCTTGTCATTATCTAATAATGACCGGAGCGACAGGGTAGTGGCCATAGCTGCTTAAAGAAAAATGAGACCTCTATTAGTACATAAATTAATACTAAAGACTTGGACTTTAGTCTAAAGTTTTTCCCAATATTTTTACGAACTGGTAGCCTCATCCTCCAATTCGAGGAATTACTTTAATTCCTTAATGGGTACTAGAATCCACACAGACTACACACGAGCCCAACTTTGGTTGGTCAACCCATGTGCATCTATGGGTAGGTTCTTAACCAGTTGTTTCTCTAAACAACTTCTAGTAATTTATTTTGCCCCAGAACCTAATCAGTAGGCTTTGGCCTCCACTGAAAAGATCTGGTTAGGTCCAACCATTAACATGACTTAATTTAGTGAATCGGACCAATAAATGATCAGGCCCGACTTTGGCCGGCCAACCTAACCACCATCAGAGAGACTCAATCAAATTATCATATTATGAATAATAATTCTATTAGCCAATGAGCACCAGGCCTTTGGGCCTCCAATGATCATTGAACTAATGGACTCATTATCATTCACTTAATGGGAGGCTATGACTTAGTTATCATTATAACTTAATCATTTTAGGGACCTAATAATTTTGAGAATTTTATTAAAGAATAGTAGAGAAGAAATCATCCAGCCAATTTCAATCCTCCCACTGACTTCACCAAGTCAGATTAAAAAGGATTTAATTAAAGCTGGCATTAGAAGCACCTAAATCAGTCATACTGATTTACCTAATGACATGGGTGAGCTCTAATCACCAAGTGATCTAATCAAAATCTAACTTACCAGATTGGCCAGGTAAGTGAGATCAATGGTGGGGATTTGCCATTAACTCGTCAATGATCGAATCAATGCGAGTAGCTCCCGCTTAAGAACCACTGGTCAAAACTGCCGAACTTACCTTAGACACCAACCGGTTCATTAGTTTTAATTTTGATCAACTTAGTAAATAGAGCTCCACCGCGTAGCCATGAATTAAGTCCATCTTGGTTTAGTTAAAGACATGGACCCATTCAACTACAACTATTGAAGTTGAGTCTAGAGTATCCTTGACCTAATCTAATTCAACTTTTGATTAGATTTGACCAATTACTCCAATTCGTCCATTTTTTAAACTAACCGTAGGTCTAACCCAATTATGGACCTAATTCATCTAACCCATTGACCCAAAAGTTTATGCAATTGTCTTAGGTCTTAATTCACAATTCTAGACCTACTAGACAACACTTAATTCTTTTAATTAAGTACTTGGGCTGATGGGTCAGGATTTGGCATTTCGAAAACAATTTTCAAATTTGAAAGATTTTATTTTCTGTTCACCAAATATGTTAACTCATTTCACAAACGGGTCAGCACATTTCATAAACAGCAATTCTATTGCTCATTTCATAACAGAAAATAACTCAAAATAAATCATAAATTTTCTTTTAGATCTAATCTAACACATTCATGATAAATTTCTTAATTAAGTCCTTTCGCTGCTTCATCGGCATGGGATATAATTGCATCGACACTCCTACCGCCATAGGAGACCCCATCGAATGGGAAGAGAGGGCCTTTAAACCCTACTTTTCTCCTATGACCGGACGGCCATGGCAACCAACCCAATTAGATTACTTGCTACTTGGATCATGTATATCTAAATATACAAATTTCAAAATTTAAATTTTGAATTTCAAATTTCAAATTTCAAATTTTAAATTTCAAATTTGAGATTTCAACCAAATTTCAAATTTTGAATTTTCAATCTTTGAATTTTAAATTTTGAATTTTGAATTTCAAATTTCAAATTTCGAATTTCAAATTTCAAATTTGAGATTTCAACCAAATTTCAAATTTCAAATTTTGAATTTTGAATTTCAAATTTCAAATTTCGAATTTCAAATTTCAAATTTCAAATTTGAGATTTCAACCAAATTTCAAATTTTGAATTTCAAATTTGAAACTTCTAACAAATTTCAAATTTCAAATTTTAAATCTTTTTGAATTTCGAATTTCGAATTTTGAATTTCAAATTTAAACTTATAGATTACACCTTAATCTATGCATGCATATGTATATCATATTCTAGAACCTGCTCTGATACCAATTGAAGCGAAAATTTAGTGCAGGGGCAAAATGGTAATTTTAAAACTTTTTCAAAATTACTATTTTATAGTGGAATTATTAATTAATCTCATTAATTAATACTAATTAACCCTACACTAGAATCTAAATATGATACAACAGCATGCATTTAAATTTGAAATTCAAATTTGAATCAGTAAACGTTTTACAGTACTGTGTTCAGAACACATCACCTTTTGCGGGTAGTCGATCACCGCAATCTGATCACCATCGGAGGGCTCTGATCATCACGTCGTAGCCACCCAACTGTCTAGCCTCTGCGGATCGTCCACACGAAGCTCCCGTCTGATCAGCTCCTCACGAATGCTAGTTCGTGATTTCACCCTTTTGATGGCAGATGTTGATCGAACTCCTTCGATCGATGTGTGCCGACTTCTCGGATGCTCTGGATAGTCTGCACAGTTACTTGAGAGGCTGATAGATCTCTCTCTAAAATTTGGTGGACTCACGACACTCGTGGCACACCAATCTCACTTCCCGAACCCTAGGTAGAAACCCTAGGGTACACACCAAAAACCCTGCGCCCAATTTTCTCTCTTTTCTTTCTTTTTCTCTCGGAAGGTTTTGGACCTTCACCTTGCGCAGAAGCCTTTCTCATGTCCCAAAGTTTCTCTCCTAATTTTTCTACGCACGTCCCACCTTTCTCCTCTTTTTAAAACAAAGTTGAACGTGTCTTATCCGCGTGAGAGGATAAAGACAAGAGGTTACACATTTGAATTCAAATCAAATTTGAATTCAAACGAAAACCAACTTATCCCTATCCTTTTGGGCGTGAGAAGAGAAGGGGCGTGGCTCTTTGTGCGTGGAAAAGTTTCACGAGAAACCTTTTCTCGTGTAAGTAATGTGGCGCACAAAATGGATAAGGATGAAAGGGCAAGTGATAAGTTATCCATTCAAATTCAAACATGCTTTGAATTTGAATGGCTAACTAATTAATTTATCCATCCATATGGCACACAAATGAGGACGTGGGGAAGGGTTTTACGTGAGAAAAATTTCACAAGAAGTTTCTTCTCGTGAATTCAAATGGGTGCAAGGAAGTTGGGTGACGCAGGGAATTTAAAACAAGGTGGTTTGATTCAAATTGAGCCAACCTAGTTTAAAATAGGTTGAGCACAATTAGACCAAATTAAACCCAACATAATTAGGCTTAATTAGGCTTAATAAAATCCTAATCAAATCAGGAATTAACTAAACCTAACCCCTGATCAAATCAGGGACTAAACCACCTTAGCGATTAGGTCAACATTTAACCTAATCGGGTCAATCCAAACTGAATCCAATTCAATTGGACTTGATCCAAAAATAATTACTCAATCAAATTGAGTTAATTAGTGATTAAATTACTAATTAAACCTCTCATAAATGTTGAGTCCAAATCCGATGGGCAATCAGGCATCAGAGACCATCGATATGAAATCCTGATCAAAGAGTTCAAATTTCAAATTCAAAATTCGAAATTCAAAATTTTGACCCCGGTACCCAAAATGTGTGGAACTCATGATTAGAGAATCCTAATTCTCAATCATAGAGTTCCAGATAGATAAGACTCATAATCAGCCATCAGATCAGAAAGGAACCTCTAATGTGTGTGACCCCGCAGGTTCGAACCTAAGCCGGTAGCACAGGAACCAATTTCTGTACTAATCGAAGTGACCATCTAGCAATGGTACCCGACGACCGGATAGGTCGAATAATCGCAATCGCAACATTCAGAACCTACGTGAATATGGTTACCGTATAATTCATCCCTTTTGACCCCTGTGTTTAGGATGACTCAGAGTTAAACTGTCAACCCTGATCATATCATCCGAATCGTGCTCAACTCAATTAGTCCTGTGACTCCTCACTAGGACTACCCTGGCCAAGATTTTGCTAAATTGAAACACGACTGTACACAGCTCCTAAACTGGAGTGGTCAATCCCATCTTGACACACGCACCGACAAGTCAAGTACTTGACTACACCCAACAACCTTCCGTCACTGAATTAAAAATTCAGGTAGTCCAGTGCCTAAGTGCAGTGAGTTGCTTGCAAGTCACCGTGGCGGTCTCAGATCGGAGGGACATTTATACCCATATCCCATCGGAGCAAATCTTGACAGCAGAAATAGCTCCGGAGTTGGTCACGTTCAGTGCAGATGTACCATTACATCTCACCTGTATGCCATACCAGTGTCTCCACACTCTTTGGTTATGAGGACAACCAACCCATATGGCACACAACGACCTATGCTCGATAAATATTGTCGTCCTTGGTAACAACGTATCATTTGATCGTGAACATGTTTAAGGACTAAACGACAAATCCTCCTTTGTCGAGTCTAAATAGTCCTAAGGACTTCACCACAACACAGGAGTTCATTAGAAGATGAAACATTTGTGATGAAAAAATACCAAAATAACTTTTATTTATTTATAATTCATGTACTAATACAAAAGGAGCACAACCGTCAACAGGCTGACGATTGGCTTTGGCATACTATTCCCAACAATCTCCCACTTGGCCTAAAGCCTATCGGTGCAGTATCTAATACCCATCTTCGACTTGTAGTCGTTGAACTCCTTCACCGCAATGGCTTTAGTGAATGGGTCGGCCAGGTTCTCCTTCCCGTCGATCTTCTGAAGGTCGACGTCACCTCGATCCACGATCTCCCGGATGAGATGGTAGCAGCGCAGAATATGCTTCGTCCGCTGGTGTGCCTTTGGTTCCTTCGCCTGAGCAATGGCTCCAGAGCTGTCGCAGTAGAGCAGAACTGGACCAACAAGGGAGGGTGCTACTTCGAGCTCGGTGATGAATTTTCTCAGCCACACCGCTTCTTTGGCAGCATCTGATGCAGCAATATACTCCGCCTCGCATACTGAATCAGCCATAGTGTGCTGCTTGAAACTCTTCCAGCAGACAGCCCCACCATTAAGGATAAAAATAAATCCTGACACACTCTTGCTATCATCTCGATCAGACTGGAAACTAGAGTCTGTAAACCCTATAAGTCTCAAGTCCGATTCACCATATATAAGCCACTGGTCCTTAGTATTTCTCAAATACTTCAGGATGGTTTTAACAACCTTCCAGTGATTCTCTCCTGGATCAGATTGGTATCTACTCACTACCCCTAGTGAGTATGCCACATCTGGTCGTGTACATGTCATGGCGTACATGATAGATCCCACTGCCGAAGCATATGGAATCCTACCCATACGCTCTCTCTCTTGAGGTGTTGTCGGACAATCCCTCTTCGAGAGAGAAATTCCATGACCTATCGGTAGATAGCCTTTCTTAAAATTTTCCATGCTGAACCTTTTCAGCATAGTATCAATGTACGTGGACTGGGATAAGCCAAGCAACTTTTTGGATCTATCCCTATAGATCCTCATCCCTAGGATGTAGGAAGCTTCTCCCAGATCCTTCATGGAGAACTGTGACGATAGTCAAATCTTTATTCCCTGTAATGCAGGGACATCATTCCCGATTAAGAGAATGTCATCCACATACAATACAAAAAATACTACTGCTGGACCATTAGCCCACTTATAAATGCAGGGTTCTTCTCCGTTCTTAACGAAGCCATACGAGGGATGGGGCCTTAGTCACTGATCATGTACTGTATATGATCGAGATGATTGAGCGCCTAAGCAAATTGGGCTTTCCTCTGCACGAGCAGCTCGGTAAGGATGCGATCCTTAATTCCTTGCCCAAGTCCTTCCTCCCATTCCTTACTCATTTTCGAATGACAAAGCCTGCAGTAAACTACCACGGATTGTTGGGGTTGCTGCAGAACTTTGAGAAGGATCACCAACTCCATAAGGAGTCGGTGAATGTAGTGGGAGGGTCTTCTTCTCGTCGTCAACCCTTTGGGAAAGGGAAGAAGAACAAGAAGAAGAAAAATTAGAAGGTGCAATCTCATGCTGGGACAGTAGCACGGGGTCAGACCAAGAAGCGCAAGCATGACCAGAGCCAGGCGGAGTGCTTCTTTTGCAAGAAGCACGGGCATTGGAAGAGGAACTGTCCTCAATATATTGCCTCCCTGGACCCGAACAGGCCAAAGAAGAAGCAAGGTAATTATATGATAACTCCTTGCAACTTTTCGATTTGTGATACTACTGCCTGGGTATTGGATACCGGAAGCCCTTATCATATTTGTAATTCGATGCAGGGTCTGCAGGTCAGTAGGAGATTTGATGAAGGCGAGAGGTTCCTGAATGTTGGAGATGGAAGCAAAGTTCCAGTTCTAGCTTTAGGAATCATGAGTCTTGTAATCAATTCTCGTAATGTAATTCTGAGTGAATGTCACTATTGTCCAAGTTTTTTTATTAAATATTATTTCTGTAGGCCTTTAGGCCATGTACGGTTATGATTTTTTAATAAAAGGAAATATTTGCAATATCATTTTGAATGGTGTTACAATATTTGTTGGATGTAGGAAAGAAGAGATAAGATGAAAATCTGAATGAATAAATCCCTCGTGCAGGACCCCTTTTATAGTTAGTGATAGGATGTGTTCAGATTTAACTCACGCCCTCTCCATGTGACATCTGGATGGGCACCCATCCAAATGTTCTCACATCCCAAGCCAATTTTCCATACCCATCTGGAAGCAAATGATACATGGCAAATATCGAAAAAAAATTCGAGAGTTGCTTCGTGCAGAAAGACTCTTCGAAGAATTTTTTTTGATGTTTCTCCGATACGTCGTGAGGCTTCATTGGGCAGCATTTCTCTCCACCATTGATCTGCGCATTTTGGCCATCCAAGGGCTCACAAGGGAGGCATTAACTTGAAGATGGCATGGAGAAAAAAATCATGAATTAAGGTGGCATGCAACAAATTTAAGAGTCCTAAACAGATTGGACTCTAGGTGGTGCATAGATTGATTTGGCTAGGTTTCTAAACTTTATCAAATTTTCACATTTAAACCATGAAGTGATTGAGCCACAGAAGGACTTCTCTGCACCTAAAATCAGATCACAATTCTTTGAGAATTATTTTCAAAATGGAACAAAGGGATAGGGATGAGGAAGGGGCATCCAATCTCATGGGATGCCAACTAGTCTTTTGGGCACCAAACAAATCCCACGTGCAAGAAAAAATTCTTGATGCATGGAAAGCTCATTTTATGGCACCTAATCCCCCATTCATCTAGCTAAGGGTTGACCCAACTCAAATCCAAAATTGGTTTGACTCAATTTGAATTTAATTAGCCTAATTTAGAATCAAATTCGAACCTGATTAGAAATAAGGAGCTAGAATTTGCAACATGTGCTAGCATGTCTATCTTGCAAATATGATCTAATCTAATTAGATCCCTAATCAATTTTTTTTGTGTGTGATCCATTGAGTTTCACATCTAACCAGTAGTGGATCCGAGTGCAAGTTGATCTGATTTGATTAAAATTTAATCTAACCGATCTAGGTCCAATCAAGCTAATCCGATTTCAGCAATTAGAATCCTTTCTAATTAGCGATTGAATTACATTCTTTAATTCGATCAAATTTACAAGACAAGATTGACGTCTAGCAACATATCATGTCTACTTAAAAAATATAAAATTTTGATGAAAATATCAAAAATATCTTTCAGTAGAAAGTTACTATGTAACTCAATCCTACGATCAACCTGCATCCCGAATATGACTCTGAATATAGAATGATATTCAATCCAATATTATATTCATATTTCTCTTAATCTTTAATGATAATTTGATTAATAAAATATTAAAAAAAAATTAATTTTTATCTCACTTTGATCAAAGATTTTCTGAATCATCAATCGATCAGAGCAAGTAGGATGCGATCTCCTCTTATCAGGAGTGATCGATTTTATGTTAACCTACTCATAACCTCCATACATATTCCATCATATCCAGATCATCCCGTACATGACTAAGTCATGAATGAATATGAACCAAAATACGGATTCATGTATATAAGGTTTTATAGTGGTCTCAAGTCAAAGGATTACATGCACAACTCCTGCTATACGAAAACATCTTTTGACGGATAAGTTAATTCCATAAGATGTTTCTCAAATCGGATCAATTCAATGAACTCATTCTCTAATGAGTACCCACATCTTTATATTAGTGTCTCACACAAGTAGCTTATGAGATCAGCCATCCTCTCCATCGAGCATGCATAGGAAGTGCCAGTCTATCCGCAACATTGATCCCCTATTCAATACTCCTATGACTAAGAATATTCTAAATCAAAATTTTTAGAATTTTAGGTCTTATGGGTATAATCTCATCATAACCCTAAAGTCATTGTCCTGATTTATGGAGTTCATCATAATCATTACAAATGTAAGATGCAGCATATGATGAAAAATAAATATCTTATATTTATAAAATATCAATTACATGAGTCTGAAAGATTATAAAAAAAATTCATCAAAATATAAATTTTGATTGGCTTATAGGGCATACTCCTTTCAATCTCTCACTTATACTAAAACTAATTATTCTTATATTTTATCTCCATACAATCGAGGTGGCGATTGAACTGCTGCTATGGTAGAGCCTTAGTGAACGAATCTGCTATGTTGTTCTTTATTTCTACTCATTCAATGACTACATCTTGTCTTTTGATTATTTCACAAATGAGATAGAAACATCTTAGAATGTGCTTGGATTTATGATGAGACCTCGGTTCCTTTGCTTGAGCCACTGCTCCAGTATTATCATAGTAAAATGGTACTGGACTCTCAATCTCAAGAATGACATCTAGCTCAGTGATGAACTTCTTCATCCAGACGGCTTCTTTGGTGGCTTCACTTGTAACTATGTATCCTGCCTCAGTGGTTGAGTCAGCTACAGTCTGCTGCTTATAATTTTTTTAACTTACTGCTCCACCATTTAGAGTAAAGACATATCCTGAAGTGGACTTACTATCATCAGGATCTGATTGGAAACTAGAGTCAGAATAGCCTTCTAGTTTTAGATCAGATCCTCCATATATCAGAAAAATATCCTTAGTTCTTCTTAAGTATTTAAGAATATTTTTCACTACTTTTCAATGATCCTCTCCTGGATCAATCTAAAATCTACTAAATATGCCTAAGGCATGAGCAACATCAGGCCTGGTACATAGCATAGCATACATGATTGACCCTACTGTCGAAGCATAGGGAATAGAACTTATTTTATTTCTCTCTTTCAGTGTTTTAGGAGACATTCTTTTAGAGAGATGTATGCCTTGACTCATGGGTAAATAACCTCTTTTACTCCCATCCATACTAAACCTTTTTAGCACTAAATCTATGTACCTAGATTGGAACAAGCCTAATATCCTGTTAGATCTATCCCTATAGATCTTTATACGAGTATATAAGATGCTTCGCCCAAATCCTTCATGAAAAACTTACTTGATAGCCATGTCTTGACCAATTGTAATATTGAGATATCATTTTCAATGAGAAGTATGTCATCCACATATAAAACTAAGAAAATAATGGCACTCCCACTAGTCTTCTTATATACACAAGGTTCATCCATATTTTTTGTAAAGCCAAACTCTTTGACTGTTACATCAAAGCGGATGTTCCAACTCTTCAAGGCCTATTTTAATCTATAAATAAATTTCTTAAGCTTGCATACCTGATTTGTTCTTCCTTTTGAGGCTGAGACATGTAAACCTCTTCCTCAAGATAACTATTAAGGAAGGCGGTCTTCACATCTCTTTGCCAAATCTCATAATCATGGTATGCTACTATTGCAAGCATAATTAATATAGATTTGAGCATGGCAACAGGTGAAAATATTTCATTATAATCAATACCCTATTTTTGTCTGAAATCTTTAGCCATCAATCTGGCTTTATAGGTTTCAACTTTGCCATCTACTCCAATCTTTTTCTTATAGACTCATTTGCATCCAATAGGAGTCACATCATCTGGTGCATCAATCAAAGTCCATACTTGATTGGAGTATATAGAGTTCATTTCGGATTTCATAGTCTCTAGCCATTTGTCTGAGTCCCTAGTCATGACAGCTTCCGTATAGATCAAAGGTTCATCATTTTCAATGATGTGGGCTTCATTATTCTCAACAAGGAATCCATACCTTAAAGGTACATTTCACACTCTATCCAACCTTCAGAGAGGAGGTATATTTTGTGGTTGTACCTCATCAATGGGCACTTTTAGTTGAGGATTGTTTTGTGCTTTTATTTGTAGATCTTGAACTTCTCCAAGTTCAATTTTCTTCCCACTGTCTCTTTCTAGGATAAACTCTTTTTTCATAAAAATAAAATATTTACTGACAAACACTTTTTGTTCAGTAAGGTGGTAAAAGAGGTATCCTATACTCTCTTTAGGATAATTTACAAATAAATATTTATCTATTCTAGCACTCAGCTTATATCTAAGATTTTTTTTAATATAAGCTGGACAGCCCTATATCTTAAGATACTTAAGATTAGGTTTTTTTTTCTCCATATCTCATATAGAGTGCTTGACACAAATTTTGAAAGTACTCTATTCAAGATATAGACAGCAGTCTGTAAGGCACATCATGGACCACACCATATCTAATAAAGTACGATTCCTCTTTTCTACTACACCATTCAACTGTGGTGTATAAGAAAGAGTCCATTCTGAGAGAATTTTTTTTTCTTTAAGATGATCTAAAAATTTATTGGATAAGTATTCTCCTCAATGATCGGATCGAAGGATTTTAATACTTTTTTTCAGTTTATTTCTTGATCATACTTTGATACTTTTTAAATGTATCAAAGGCCTCGAATTTGTGTTTCATAAGATACACATATCCAAATCTAGATAAATCATCAGTAAATGTAATAAAATAAGAGTATCCTCCTCTGACTTCTGTTGTCATAGGACCACATACATCAGTATGTACAAGTCCTAATAACTAACTTATCATTTCTCCATGTCTACTAAATAAAGTTTTAGTCATTTTACCCATAAGACAAGATTTACAAGTTCCTAATGATTCATAATCATAAGGATTAAAGAACTCTTCTTTGTATAATTTGTTAATTTTCGTCTCACTTATATGACCAAGTCGATAATATCAAAGTAAAATATTATTTATTTCTTCTCTCTTTTACTTTTTGCTTCCATCAATATGAAAAATATTATCATTAGATAAAATCAGAAGATCATTATTAACAACATCATGATAGAGAATTTTATTAAAAAAAAAAATTGAGCAACTATTGCTCTTTCCATTTATTTTAAAATCTCGCTGCAATAGTAACGATACAGAAATAATATTTCTAATGATCTTAGATATATAATAATAATTTTCTAGTTCTAAGATCTTTCCAGAAAGTAACTTCAACATATATGTCCCTACAGCTTCTGCTTGGATGGACTCTCCTCCAGTGCCGTAGAGCTCGAAATTGATAAGTGATATATTTTAATATTTATTGAAGAAATTTTTGATAATTTATGATGCTAACATTTTCTTAAAAACCTAATTTCATGAATTTATTAAATTTTTTTAAAAAATAAAAAATTAAAAAAAAAAAGAAATTAGATATATTTATGAAAAATAAGATGTTAATTTAATTGAGTAATTTAAGCATCAAAATGAAGAAGAATTTTTGAGAAATTTAATGCATATTTTTTTTAATTTTTCAAGCAAAAATCGAAGCAAAAATGGAGCCAAAATATCTTAAAAAATCTTTAAAATAGCCTCCGGTGCATGGTGGACTGGCCGGTCGGTCCATAGAGCCAGGGCGCGGTCCACAGAAAACTTCATGCGGTCCACAGGCGTGGTTCACAGTGAGAGAAAGATCCTGGGTGCGATCCAACGGTTGAGATTCAATCCGACTTAAAATCCAACGGTTGCTGTTCATTGTCAGTTTATAAGAGGACTCTTTTGCATGATCCGACGGCCCAGAAGCGATCCATCATGCAATCCAATGGTTGAGGATGCTCCCGACTTTGAATAGAAGATCAGAAGCACTGATCGACGGCCCAGATCTCATCTGAAGCATGATCGGACAGCTATGGTTGAATCTGACCCTGATAAGGAGTAAAAGACTGATTTTTGGGCTGATCTGAGCGGTCCAATCCAGATCCGACGGTCAGAAATATTCCTAGGAGATCAATACATTTTCTAAAAATTTTAGGACTCCTTTTGTGATCAGAAAAATATGAAAAAATCATCTATAAATAGGAGATCTGGGAATAAGCTTTTGGGAGGAGAAAAAATTAGAGAAAAAGCAAGAAAAAAATAGAGAAAAATTTTAAAGAAGCTTTAGGGATCAATTATTAGGAGATTATGGAGCTAGAGAGCTTGATGCGTGGCTAAATCCCTTCAATCTAGGAATATGATGAAGCCTGTAAATGGATTTTTTTTTTTATATTTAATTTTTATACAATAAAATTATATTTTTATTTCATATTTTTTTATTTTCTTTTGAGGTATTGATCCAGCCTACACGGTCTAGACCCTCTATTGATGTGCCGTGATCCCTGGATACGATATGTGCTTTGAAGAAATAGATCGTGGTATGCTAGATTAAATCTTAGATTTTGTAATTAAATTTAGATAGTTTATACTCCAACAGGACGAGCTGTGATCTACTGATACAGTTCGTATCCCTTAGAGATAAACTATACTAATACCATAATTATAAGAATTAAATATTATAATATAAAAAAAGAAAGAAAATAAATCTCTTCGCATGGTGGATTCAGAATTTTTGGATTATTTTTTTGAATTATTTTTTTTCATAATTTAATTAATACTTTTAATTTTTTGCTATTCTATTTTTTTGTTAATCCTTCTACAATCAATTTTTTTTTATTTCTTCTTAAAAGAAAAAGATAATCATCTTAGATCTCCATGGCAATGATCCCTACTCACTCTATCTATATAGTTTGAGTTAGTTTTTATTCTTGATCGCCTACGATAGCGATCAAATTTTTGCGCCATTATCGGAGATCTAGATACGATTATTTTTTTTTTAATTTTTTTTTCTTTCTTAGTTTCTTTCTAACTTATCTAGTTCCTCAGTCAAACTTACTTTCTTTAAAAAAAAAAATCTCTACATTGACACCTCATAATCTACTTAGAAAATTAGATACTTAATCACAAAACCTAAAAAGTGAAACAAATCAATTTACTCTTGACTAACTACCAAATCTGGTCATCTTTTCTTCTTGCATTACATAAGTCCATAAAACATCTTAAGGGCACAAACCCTAAACAAGATAAGATGGGGATTTCATCACCCTTTCTTGGCCTACAAATCACCATCCTGCATATTGTATTAACCTAAACCTTAACTTAAAATCAATTAGACGTTGGCTCCTAAGAACTTTCGAGCTCAATAGGACAAGGGATCATAAGAGTAAGATCATGTTAGGGTTAGTCAGTTTGACTGGTGTCTAGAAAAGTGCTTCAAGGACTACATCCTGAAGAAAGATGGTTATTTAATTGGTTCCATTCGCTTATCTGACTAACTCAATTGGTATCTAAGGAAAGCAACGGGGGGACCCCCACCGACCTTACACTTACCTAGCCAGTTGAGTGGCTAGTCTTTTATCTGGAGTGCTCAAAGGTAATCTTGACAAGTTAGGAGCTGTCTAGATCTAGGGTTACCCTTAGCTAAGATTGATTGTATAATGTGACTACTAACTTACAAACATTAACCCTAATTAAATTGCTCTTCTCTAACATCTCTAGATTTAGGACTCCTTAGGACTCTCATCTCTAGAACTCTTCTTCTTCTCTTCTTTTTTTCTCATATATTAAAATTAAAAATAAAAAATAAAAATAAAATTAAAATTAAAAAAAAAATTATTGAGACAAAACGATGATTGCCAAACACAATCTAAAGCCTACAAGCCTATAAGGTTACTGAAGAAGAAATGAATTTCAATGGACAACCTAGAACTCTGCTGGACCTGTGTTATTCGATTAGCTCTGTTCAACCATCTAGAATTAGATCTTCAACTAATAATTTTATAATTGATTCTCAAATATTTAATATGCATCCTACATTCACTGAAATTGAAAATGTATATATTTATTCAAGAGAGTTTGAAGATACTAGAGTTGCAACTTTGACCAATAAAATTGAAGTCTTAGAATTCAAAAGACATATCCAATTTAATCAAGTGCTAGCACCCATGTGCATTGGATATGATGCACCAGATCATATTGTAGAGGAGTGTCCTTATTTGATGAACCCAACCCAAACTGAGCTCATACAGGAGAGTGCATTCAATGAAAGCTACATAAATGAACCTTATGCACCAATCTATAACCTAAGGTCGGAAAGTCATCCCAATTTTACATAGTCACAAGATACAACATTAGGAGCCCATAATTTTTATCAACCCTATCTAAAGCTTAACCAAACACTGAATGATCAACTAGGTTTAAATCCTGAGAAAGGAGTCAACACATTAGAAAAGAGTCTAGATGTCTTAGTGCAATCAACCTCAGACATTAAAAATACTCTCAATAATTTCATGCAAACTACTGACCAGTTATTTAAACAATTAGACCAATCAACTATAACAGTTAGTAAACTAGAAAAGGATAAATTATCAAGCCAACTAGAGGATGACCCTAGAGCTCAGAATGGTCTAAAACTTAAAGACCAGTTCAATCAGTTGAGAACATTTAGGGCTGAGGAACTGGAGAAGATATCCAAAGTTGATAATAATGAGATATCCACATCTAGTGACCATTACACTCAGCTAAACTCAAAATTAATTGTTGAACCCCTCATGATGCTGGTTGAACCTCTACTTAAAAAGAAAGAGGCAACAATAGGAGATCTAGAAACACTTTCTTAGCACATCGAGTATATAGATCTAGATCTCTTAAAACCTCGACTAGTACTTAAGTTATACCTAGATCTAATTATAAAGAAAGAATTGTTAGTTATCAGAAGAATGAGTCATATAATGGTCCCAAGTAGAAAATACCTTAAGGAAGAGCCTGAATCACGTAGAGAATTACAGATCCATGTTAAGATTCGGACAGGAATAGGATAGGCACTCTTTTAGCGTCTGGCTGAAGATGTTAAATTTAGCACTTTTTGAAAGGCAACCCAAAATTTTTTACTTTGTTTTAACTTATCTTTATTTTTTTTTAGGAATAAAGGATTGCTTTGTATGGAAGAGCCTGTCAATAATCTGGTCTGGCAGAAGACTTAAAACTTAACGCTTTCTGGGAGGCAACCCAGTTTTTAATTTTTGCTTTTACTTTCTTTTGTATTATGTTTAGGTTAATCAAGGCTTGCTTTGTATGAATTTGAAGGCAATATTGGCTAAGATAAAGGAAGCATCAATTTTGAAAAAAGCTTCTGGATCAGGTGACATCTTTTCTTTTTCTTTCTCTTTTTATACACCTTTTATTTTTTCTACTCCATTGAAAACAATGTCGATTAAGTTGGGGGGGAAGAATAAAAAAAAAAATTTAAAAGTCCTCAAGTAAGTTAATATTTAGCATTTAAGCATCAGATTACATTTAAAAATTGAGTTAAACCAAGCATATTTTAAATAAAAATTGATGTACAGACTAGAGAGTTTGTGAGATATCGAGGGATTAAGTATTAAGAAAACTCAATAACGAGTTAAGCTTAGAACTTAAACAGTTTTTTTTGAGTATTTCTAAATTTTTCTACCAGCATCAAAGAAGAGTTTACTTCTTATGGACTTGTGTAGGGTAACTATACATTTCTTCATATATTTTTTTTTAAAAAAAATTTTAAGTACTTCATGCTGAGTAACCGGATCTCTTTGCCTAAGCAAGCATTGAGTTTTGCGTCAAAAAGTATAAAGGGCAAAGAAGCTTTGTTGTAAAACTAGTTTTAACTCGTAGCTTGTTTGCTTCGAGCAAGTAGGTCCGAGGGGTATTCTATACCTAGTGCCCTAAAGCCATCTGGTTTGGGAGTCATTGGCTGAAAACTTGCTACATGGGTCAAACAAAAAGCTTAAGGGGTTAAGACACTCAATAGCGGTACAACGTTAAAAAATAATAATAATAATAATCAATAAATAAAGGACAGAAGTAACAATATACTTGTCCATATGAAGGTTAATGATTTAAAGATAAAGATAGAAATAGTTTAGAAAAAGTTCAGAAAAAATTTAGTGTTCCTAGTTTAACTCTTATATGGATTAGTATTAATACTCCAATGATATACCTCACTCATGCTCTACTATATATCAGTGGTTTTTTTAAAATTATTTGGTAAAATTTAAAATTTTAAGTTAAATGATACTTAAATCTAAATTCTTTTTTTACTCGAGGACGAGCAAAGTTCAAGTTGGAGGGTGTGATAAGTGATATATTTTTATATTTATTGAATATATTTTTGATAATTTATAGTGCTAACATCTTCTTAAAAATTTAATTTTATGAATTTATTAATTTTTTTTTAAAAATAAATAATTTTTAAAAAATATAAAATTAGATATATTTATGAAAAATAAGATGTTAATTTAATTGAGTAATTTAAGCACCAAAATGAAGAAAAATTTTTGAAAAATTTAATGCATATTTTTTTCAATTTTTCAGACAAAAATCGAAGCAAAAATGGAGCCAAAATATCCTAAAAAACCTTAAAAATAGCCTCCGATACATGGTGGACTGGTAGGTCGGTCCACAGAGTCAGGGCGCGGTCCATAGAAAACTTCACGCGGTCTACAGGTACGGTTCACAGTGAGAGAAAGATCCTGAACGCGATCCAACGACTGAGATTCAATCCGACTTAGATCCAACGGTTGCTATTCATTGCTGGATTATAAAAGGACTCTTTTGCACGATCCGATGGTCAAAAAGTGATCCATCATGCAATCCAACGACTGAGGACGCTCCCGACTTTGAATAGGAGATCAGAAGCACTGATCGATGGCCCAGATCTCATCTGAAGTACGATCGGACGACTGTGGTTGAATCCGACCATGATAAAGAGTAAAAGGCTGATTTTTGGGCTGATCTGAGCGGTCCAATCCAGATCCGATGGTCAGAAATATTCCTAGGAGATCAATACATTTTCTAAGGATTTTAGGACTCCTTTTGTGATAAAAAAAATATAAAAAAAATATCTATAAATAGGGAATCCGAGAATAAGCTTTTGGGAAGAGAAAAAATCAGAGAAAAAGCAAGAAAAAAATAGAAAAAAAAATTAAAAAAGCTTTAGGGATCAATTATTGAGAGATTATGGAGCTAGAGAGCTTGATGCATGGCTAAATCTCTTCAATCCAAGAATATGATGAAGCCTGTAAATAAATTTTTATTTTTTTTTTATATTTAATTTTTATGTAATAAAATTATGCTTTTATTTCATATCTTTTTATTTTCTTTTGAGGTATTGATCCAACCTACACGGCCTATACCCTCTATTGACGTGCCGTGATCCCTGGATACGGTATGTACTTTGAAGAGATAGATCATGGTATGCTAGATTAAATTTTAGATCTTGTAATTAAATTTAGATAGTTTATACTCCAACAGGACGAGCTGTGATCTACTGATACAGTTCGTATTTCTTAGAGATAAACTATACTAATATCATAATTACAAGAATTAAATATTGTAATATAAAAAAAGAAAGAAAATAAATCTCTTCGCATGGTGGATTCATAATTCTTGGGTTATTTCTCTAAATTTTTTTTTTCATAATTTAATTTATACTTTTGATTTTTTGCTATTCTATTTTTTTGTTAATCTTTCTACAATCAATTCTTTTTTTATTTCTTTTTTAAAAAAAAAGATAATCATCCTAAATCTCCATGAAAATGATCTTTACTCACCCTATCTATATAGTTTGAGTTAGTTTTTATTCTTGACCGCCTACGACAGCGATCAGAAGTCACCCTCCTTCAATACTCTAATGTTCTGCAACCCCTACAATGACTTGCATATATGAGAACCGCAGACGGTATCTAATACCCAAGAATCTGAATTGGAAGAACTTAATGACAAAATTATATGTATTTTATACATACCTCTTGGTACGTCGCTTGCACCAGCCTTTACAGTTGTAAGATAAGACTTGCAATTTCTTTTTCAGTGTTTTGTCTTGCCGCAATGAAAGCAGGTACCTTGTCCGGAGACTTTCTTTCTCTTTTTTTTTTATTTTGCCACCCTTAGGGTTCAATGCTTTCTTTGAATCCTTAAAGTTTGATTTCTTCTTAGATGTTTTATTCACAAAAAAAAAAAATGGAGCCTTTTCCTTTTTAATGTGGCTCTCAGCTATTTTAAGTATGTTTAACAGCTCAGACAAGGAGATATTCAGTTTGTTCATGTGATAATTCATGACAAACTGAGCGAATGATTCGGAGAGAGATTGCAAAATCAAATCCTGACTTAATTTTCCATCCATCATAAAATCTAATTGACCCAATCTGGTGATCAGGTCAATAACCTTCAGGACATGGTCCTGTACGGATGACCCCTCAGTTATTCTAGCATGGAATAACTATTTAAATATCTCATACCTAGCAGTCCTACTCTGTTCTCTATACAACTCTTTAAGATTGAGGAGTATGGATTGAGTATCCATGCTCTCATGCTGCTTCTACAATTCATTACTCATAGAGGCCAGTATGATGTATTTGACAGTTAAACTGTCATTCTTTCATATTTTGTATGTGGATACCTCCTCCTTAGTGGCATCATCTCCAACCTCTTGTAGTTCAGGGATATCAAGAATATAAGAGAGCTTCTCCTGAGTGAGTATAATCATTAAATTTTTCAACTAGTCCACATAATTGGGGCCAGTCCACTTGTTGAAATCTAAGATTCCTCGCAATGACAATGAAGATGCCATTCGTAAAATTTAATCTACAATGAATAAAGAACATAACATAAGCAAACAACTCATGATGACTTACATAATTAAATAAAATCTTTAGATTTAATTATGCCTCCCACTATTTTATCAAACATCATAACTCTCTATCATGATGTACGAGATATATTATACATTTATCTTAGTGAGATTGAGACCTTAATTCCTCATAATGATCTTTTGGTAACTCAACGAACCCTTATGAGTTCATAGGTAGGAAACTCTTTCCAATTACATCTCATGCAATTCTCAATATTATATCTTGATCTCTAAAGCATTATTAGTCTTGTGATAATACAACAAGCTATAATATTTTAGTTAAGTAAGATCCTTCATTTCAATATAATCAAATTCGAATATTACTGCCCTTGTGGTAACACAACAAAGTGGTATATTCAAAATTATCATAAGCATCTTTTATGTACTAGGATTATATTATATTAATCCTTATAACAAACCTTGTGGTAACACAACAAGCTTGTCATAGTTCGTGATGTAACATTAACCTAGCATGAAGAAAGACCCCTAGTAGTATTTTAACATTAAGATTTTTTTTTCCAATTTCAAGATTGCTTAATCAAATTAGCTAGGTAAGTAGATGGGGGTCCCCCTGTTGCTTTTCTTAGACACCAATAAATTGGTCAGGTCAGTCAATGAAACTAATTAAAGAACCATCTTTAGCACTTTTTTAGACACCAATTGATCAATTGATCAAGAATTGGTTAATCCATAGTTGCTTATCACTACCATTTAATATAATTTTTATGAGGACTTCATTGATCTCATGCACATTCTAATTTTATAATGCTAATACATACTAATATATATCATCATTAAATATTTTATATATGCCAGTATAATATATGAACATTCATCATCCTAGGATAACCTTGCAACATGATCCTGTTGTGCTAGGACAACCTTATTTTAGAATGATGAAGTGGTGGATCAGATATGCATCAATTCATGTTATCATTTTAAAGCATAATTCATAGCATGAATCATAATATGCATCACATAAATATTATGTATATATGATTGAACTAAACAAAGCCGACTCTGATACCACTGTAGGGTTTCAAAGAGAATATCCACAGTAAAAGCATAATGGATTTCAAAAATTTAAACTAAGAAATCTTAAAAATTAAACTCATAAACCAGCACCTCCTTAATGATTAACAATTCTATAAAATATTTTTATAACATAATTTAAGGTATATAAGAATACCTGCAATATTTATTCCAAAAAATCTGGCAAAATCTCCACCAGACACCCAAGCATTTGCCCTCCAACGGTGATCCACACAGGGCTTTGATTAGGATACCACCTCCTTAGAATGATTCCTCCTCTAAAATTCTCACTCTGAGAATTTTTTTGGACAGCAGAATCTCAAGACTTTCTTCCTCTCCTCCTAGCCTTCCTATCTCTATTTTTCTTGTCTCTTCGTCTTCCTTATATCTCTTCCTAAGCCCTTGTCCTAAAATTGGATTTATCCTTACTATTTTAGGACTTATCATAATAAAAAAAAAAAGAAACTAATTGGACAATAGAGAGAGGGATGTAAGAAAGAAGAGATAAGATAGAAATCTGGATGAATAAATCCTTGGCGCAGGACTCTTTTTATAGTTAGCGATGGGATGTGTTTAGATTTAACTCGCGCCCTCTCCACATAATTTCTCGTGCCCATCCAAATGTTCTCACACCCCAAGCCAATTTTTTATGTCCATCTGGAAGCAAATGACACATGACAAACATTAAAAAAAGAATCTAAGAGTAGTTTCATGCAGAAAGACTCTTCAGAGAAATTTTTTCGATATTTCTCCGATCCATCGCGAGGCTTCATTGGGCGGCATTTCTCTCCACCATTGATCAGCACATTTTGGCCATCTAAGGGTTCACAAGAGAGGTGCTAACCTGAAGATGGCATGGAGAAAAAATTATGAATTAAGGTGGTGTGCAACAAATTTAAGAGTCCTAAACAGGTTGAACTCTAGGTGGCGCATAGATTGATTTGGCTAGGTTTCCAAACTTTATCAAATTTCCACATTTAAACCATAAAGTGATTTAGCCACAGAAGGACTTCTCTATAGCTAAAATCAGATCACAATTCTCAGAGAATTATTTTCAACATGGAACAAAGGGATAAGGATGAGGAAGGGGCATCCCATCTCATGGGATGCCAACTAGTTTTTTTGTGCACAAAACAAATCCCACGCATGAAAAAATTCTTGACATATAGGAAGCTGATTTTATAGCACCTAATCTCTTATTCATCTAGCCAAGGGTTGTCCCAACTTAAATCCAAAATTGATTTGATTCAATTTGAATTTAATTAGCCCAATCTGGAATCAAATTCGAATCCGATTCAAAATAAGGAGCTAAGATTTGCAACATGTGCTAGCATGTCTGTCTTACAAATATGATCTAATCTAATTAGATTCTTGATCAATTCTCTTTGTGTGTGACCCATTGGATTTCACATCTAGCTAGCAGTGGATCCAAGTGCAAATTGATCTGATTTGATGAGAATTTAATCTAATCGATCTAGGTCCAATCGAGCTAACTCAATTTCAGTAATTAGAATCCTTTCTAACTGATGATCGAATTAAACTCTTTAATTCGATCAAATCAATAAGATAAGATTAACATCTAGCAACGTATCATGTCTACCTGAAAGATATGAAATTTTGATAGAAATATTAAAAATATCCTTTAGTGAAAAGTTACTGTGCAATTCAATCCTGTAATCAATCTGCATCTCAAATATGACTTTGAATATGGAATAATGTCAAATCCAATATCATATTCATATTTTTTTTAATTTTTAATGATAATTTGATTAATAAAATATTATTATTTTTTTAAAATTTTCATCTCACTTTGATCAAAGACTTCTTGAATCATCAATCGATCAGAGCAAGTAAGATGCGATCTCCTCTTATCAGGAGTGATCGATTTCATGTTGACCTACTCACAAGCTCTATACACATTCCATCATATTCAGATCATCCCGTACATGACTAAGTCATGAATAAGTATGAACCAAAATATGAATTCATGTATACAAGATTCTATGGTAGTCTCAGGTCAAAAGATTACATGCACAACTCCTACTATAAGAAAATATTTTTTGACGGATAAGTTGATCCCATAAGATGTTTCTTAAATCGAATCAATTCAGTGAACTCATTCTCTAATGAGCATTCGTATCTTTGTATTAGTGTCTCACATAAGTGGCTTATGAGATCAGTCACCCTCTCCATCGAGCATACATAGGAAGTGCCAGTCTATCCGAAATATTGATCTTCTACTCAATGCTCCTATGACTAAAAATATTTTAAATCAGGATTTTTAGAATTTTAGATCTCATAGGTATGATCTCATCATAACTCTAAAGCCATTGTCCTGATTTATGAAGTTCATCATAATTATTACAAAAGTAAGATGTAGCATATGATGAAAAATAAATACCTTATATTTATAAAATATTAATTATATGAGTCTGAAAGATTACAAGAAAAATCGATCAAAATACAAATTTTGATTGGCTTTAGGGCATACTCCTTTCACTTTCTACTGCTATCGGAAGCCATTATTAGGAAAAAAGAAAGACAACAAAGATGGAAGGGAAGATGAAGGAACCTAAAAGCAAGATCGGACTCTGAAAAATCTGAAGAAGGAAGAAGAAAATAACTCCCTACACCCATAGCACTCGACTTTCTGTTGCAGCAGAAGGATGCTTCTCAGTCGTAGCAGAAGATCCAAATGATAGGGATGACAGACCTTATATAGGCCACTCAACGACTGAGATGACTTCATGTAAATCAAGGCTCCTCTAGATTTCGACACGTAGCATCATCTAAATCACACAGTGTTCGGACTTCTTGACACATCGACTGCCAGATCGTGATATGAAGGCACAATCCGCATGAATCGCTAGGAGCCAACAACCATCCGATGTGTGGTAGCACCCGACTGGCTGAAATCAAATCAAGTCATATCTTCCCACCGTCTAGTCGCTTGCAACATTCAATAACCATCTCCTCGAAGTGACAATCCAATGATAATTACACGTCCTCCGAAACGACAAAGTGGCTGATAGTTCAGTTTTCAAAGAAATCATAAATATCAGCAGCCAAAGCGACCGTAGAATCCAATGCCAAATCATAATAGAAGATACTCCCATCATCCAACGTGTCAACTCATCTTAAACTTGGGAGTGGGGGGTAGCTGTTGGGGCAACCAATTCTGCTACCCCGACTCACACTTAGCGACGATATGTCCGACTCGACAGTAGCACCCGATTATGTGTCGTCGATCGATGTTCAATCGAATTAGCGACACCAACATCGAATATCTGTCAGCTTTTAATCATTCATACCGATTGACAATGGTCAGGCCGATTGCCTAATGATTGACTACCAACGGTTCAACGGTCAACTGCCAATTGGTAACTCTCGATCGGCCTTTCATGATGCTATCAATATATCCCGACATCAAGTTGGTATTGGCAGGCCTGATTGACACTCGATTGGTATCCACTATATTATCAGTGACACGCTCGATGATTCCGACATAATATTGGTAACACCGACTACCAGTCGGCTTATTAGAAACCGTCAGTACAATAAGTGCATAATGGTTACTTCCATAATCAAACCATTAACTATCCACTAAGTAGGTATTAACTGCCCACTCCACGACATCATAATACCGGAATAAGCGGGACCTCACGTGCATAACCGCCACAATGGTTACCGATCACTTGCCTATAAAAGGGAGGTAAATGAATGGGGATGGTAAGCCAATTCTATAGGGAGAAACTCTATCAATTTGAATTCACTACTGTTCGACTAATTCTCCACTTCTAACTTAAGCATCGAAGGGTTTCTGTCGGAAATAATTCTGATTAGTGTGGATATTGTTTTGCAGGTTATTCTCAAGCGGAGCTAGGTGCACCAAAGATTTGGCCGCAATAGATCCATGTATTTTGGTCCATGTATTTCATGAAAAATGCTGATAACAGAAATCAATAATAAATCATATCATGTATACATAGTTTATATATACTTTTATGTTTAAATATCCAAACAATTGGTAAATAGACGCTAAGTGACATCCTTGCAATATCCATTCATGCCAATTTCAAGTCAAAATATTTGAACAAAAAAAAAAGTAGTTAGGTAATGACCTTCTACTGATAACTAATAAATTCTTATGTCATTGTTACCAAACATTATCTATTTTTGAATAGTAAGTGGGAGTGTTCTAAAAAATCAAAAAGAAACATTTGAGTGAACTTATAAACATAGACGACTCTTTTACCTTTGGAGCAAAAATTATTACCTCCAATGTCTCAAACCAATAAAATGTTTTGGTTGGTAGCTCTTTGTAATGATTCACATCCAAAATAAAACTAGTAGCATGAAAGGAACATTATATTCTACTAGGTAATGAGGTGCGTAAAACCCGATGAAATTGATGCATGACACACATATTGTCACCTTAAGACCTAATAGATCATTTGTTTTTCTTTTTTTTCCATTTCTGTTTTCGAGCACACGAGATTGTTATACATCTTTTCATCAATACATTAACATTTCAAGAAAAAATAGTTTCCATATATCATAGGACAAGCAATTGACCATCATGCATACATCAAGATCAAAAGATCATATGCTAATCTAGCAAGAGAAGTATTCATCGCTATAAATTACACTACCATTTTGGCCTCTATTTTTAGACAATAAAAATTAAAATTCATCAACATTTTAAAGCGGCAAAGCCTACAATGGTCTTATCACTGACATGTGATTCTATGGATGTGGCCGCATTGACAACACTCACTATATCGGGTGTAGTTTTTTCACAAACTTGTTATAGTTAAACCCTAATATTAATTTGATTATTGTCCATAATAGTTCATCAGATATTAGTCTTAATAAGATGATAGATAATATAGAAACTAATTATATGAAATTAGATACATCAAAGGTAGAATAATGTAAAAAAAAAAGATCATAAAAAGATATGTAATGAGGTAGCTGAGTTTACTCATAATATTATTTCAGCAACAAATTATGAGTAATGTTGAATACCTGATTGATTGTGTAGATGCCGTTGCTATTCATATGACAAGCATTGCCTCCAAGTTGGCGGTGCACATGAAAAATGCTTAGCATGGTAGAATAATGTCAAAAAAAAGGATCATAAAAAGATGCGTAATGAGGTAGCTAAGTTTACTCATAATATTGTTTCAGCAATAAATTATGAGTAATGTTGAATATCTGACTGATTGCGTAAATGCTACTGCAATTCATATGACAAGCATTGCCTCCAAGTTGGCGGTGCACATGAGAAATGCTTAACATGCTCCAATATAGAAATAGATATTTTTGCGTCAAAGATTACTTTTTAATTTTCAACCAAGTACAAGTCTTGGTGGGGACCACCATACCATCTTTAGTTTCTTACGTCTCTCTCCTACCAAGATGCTCCCGTGCGACTTTTAACTTAGATGTCATCACTTCTATCCTTTCATGCATATGATAAGATCACTAATCCCCTCGAACTTCTAAACCTCTAGCTCTCGATGAGAGGTGGAGCACTTTCCCAAATAAAGATCAATTTTTTATTAAAAAAAATAAAAACAGAGAGGGGCCAATTTAAATAGAGTAATTTTTTGTGCACCGTCCATCCCTTCTTTATGACATCCTCTGATCAAATTATAACTTACTATTATACATGAAGTCATAATTTGATGGCAGTATATTATAGTATTTTCAAAAAAGAATGAGCATTTTCATTATTCAAAATTTTAAATAAAAAAATGAAACTACAGATATTAAATACGCATTGAAAAATGATTGCTACGTAGCGGCGATGTATTTTTGCTATACCGCATGTGGTGCACAAAGATTTTCTCATTTGAATATGACTATTCCAATCTAAAACATGATATAGTCATCTTTCTTTGATCAATTACTTAATATAATGAAAATATTTTGCCATAGTTGGCTAACAAACCTACCCTCTGGGCCAATAGTCCAACATCGATATAATGAGCATTCCCTATCACAAAACTAATTGCTATCTTCTTAAGCCAATTTTATCATGGATAGTTTCAATCCAAAGGGCAAAAATTCTCTTTTAGATTCAATTTGCTATAACAATATTTTTAATGTAATACTTCCAATTAGAGGTGTAAACAAACCAAACACAAGCATGTTGAGTCATATCTAGCCTCTGCTCGACATTATTATGGTCCAGCTTGAGCAACGAGCAGAGTTATATTTGGATTCAGCTCGATAATATAATTGTCTAAGTTGATCTCAGCTCAAGCTCAAGTTGAGTTGAGAAACCTTAACCCTAGCTTCACTGGAATCAAAGTTGAGCAAGCAGGACTAGCAGATGGTCCTCTTCCATGGGAAAATGGAAACAACCTTGTATGGATAGATCTTGTACTCCGGGGGATTGGTGACGAAGGCCTCCTATAGGTCCTATGCGGCGGGTAACTTGGTTGATGGTGGTGATAGATAGGAGATCAATCGTTAAGTTCCTCATCGCTAAGATTCTTCCTCATTACCATCAACTCCCTCAACAGCCTCATCAATGTCATCGGTAGCCTCTAGGAATGGCAATGGGCATGGGCGAGGACGGGGACCCCTCCCCTAGTTCTCGACCCGACGAGAATTTTATGTCTCCATCCCCGGCCCAATCTCTAGTCGGAGATTTAAAAAATTTTCCATCCCCGACCCAGCGGAGATTTAAAATCTCCGTCCCCGGCTCCTTTACCCAGCCCAATGGCCCGATTTGTATGAATTTCTATCTTAAAAATAAATGCAAAAATAGATTTAAGTATAAAGTGTTCAATGACAACAAAATAGATTTAAATATCCAATATATAACATTCATATGGCCGATTATTTGGTAATCTATGCCAATAACAAATGCAACAATCCAACAAAGATTGAATCCTGTATTAAAAACATTGAAGTAAATAGATAAAACATCGCAACCCTAAAATGCACGTCTCTTTCACAAAGATCAAATACCTTTCACAAAGATTAATTATGTTATCAAAACTGAATACTCATCAAAATCCAACGGAGGAAAAAAGAGCAAAAAAAAAGTCAAAAAAATGTAAATAATGCAACACAAATCAAATAAAAGAAGAAAAAGACTTGCCTATGATTGGAAGTACTAAAAATATGACGTGTGTGAGATTTGATCTTCCTACATAAGCAGTGTGTAAGATTTGGTAGAGAAAAAGTGGAGGCGATTTTTATGGGATTAGATCTGCCTATTTTTAATATTTATATCTTATATTATATATATAATAAAATAAAAAAATCGAACGGGTCTCGTGGGCTGGGGATGGGCCGGAAAAAGCATCATCCCCATCCCCGGCCCAAGCCCGATCAGGAATTTTTTTTTTCCCATCCCCGGCCCATCTCAATTAAAAACAGAGAATCTCCGGCCCAATTGGGCTGGGACCGGGGCTTGGCTGGCTTGTTTGCCATCCCTAGTAGCCTCCTTGTGGGAGGCTAAATGACCACCACCAGAACCCAATCTCAGCAGCCTGCCCGCCACTGCTGGCATGGTCAGGTTCTCACCCTCTCCCTTGATCGTTACCCTCTCGATTGACTCCTGCTACGGTGGCAGTGGAGTAGGAGGAGTTGAAGGAGAGGAAAAGGAGATGGGAGAGAGGGAGGAGGGAAAGCCAGCAAAGGCGTGGGCCTGATTGAGATTACGTGGATCATGAAGGACCAATAAAAACAAGTAACACAGACGGTAATAGAGAATTCGCACGCCCTCACCGCACCCCTTGTACCACCTCCAGACACCATGATGTACAAAAATTTTAGCCGATAACAGTTCAAAATATTTGAAACTGCACGAGCTTCAGCACGACACACTAACGGTTTCCAAGTGCCCAAGGTACCTTCAAGAAATTTAACAAACTTATGAAGTTATCCACATCAAGGTAGCTGATAGGATGGCTCCCCAAAATCCAAAGAAAAGTTGCACATTACAAGCAGAAAGCATCATCTGCTGAATCGATGCTCTCGATCAAGGGATGCAGTTACTGGGCATTGTGAGCTCTAATGCAATACAGCTACTCAGCTTGCACCTGTGATATCTCCATCGACGAGCCTATCGTTCCTTCGAAGGTAGCTGGTTGCTGGACATTGTGAGAACTCTCAGGAACTTGAGAGGTCATCCTCTGCATTGGAATGTCCCTACCAGAAGGGCTGCGCTTCTTATCCTTGCGACCGAAAAAGCCCCGAAATGCAGAAAAACCTGCCCTCTTGCGCTTTCTTACACCCTCAACCCAACCATGCAGCAGCAATTGCATATGTTCGGCAAAGATTGCTCGTTTAAACATGTCACCCATCTGAGTTCAATGAATGCAATCCATGAGAACCAACTCAAAAAGTCCAATTGGGAGGAGACTTGCATTTCTCTAAACAAAAAGGATGTATGACTAACCTGTGTGACAATAGCATACAAAGGAAGAGTGCTGTAGCTGCAGAGAACTTGAATCATGATTCTGTCGAATTAATCCATCTCAAAATTAGTCCAAGTGAACTTCTTTATCTATTTTGTGTAGGAATTAATTGATATTCTAAGAATGTCATCAGATCCCAAGGACAGAGGAATACCCGAAAACAAGTCGAGGGATGAGATAACCCACACTTTCCATGATACAGGAGTGGAATCCATATGTGCTCTACAGATTGCACGATGAATCAGCAGAAATACAGACATTGCAGCACACAGTCTGTCATGATTTACTTACCCAGATCCAGAAGAAAAATGCAATCTCAAAGGCATTCTGAAATAATATGAAATGGATCAAGTAAAGCATGATGCCAGGTCTATTGAACCAAAAATGTTCATCAGATGGCTTCACACGTGCTGGTCTTTCCATGTCATCAACAGGTAACTCTGCAAGATCTAGAGCCAGCCGAGTAATAATGTGCTCCAGCTTTGCACCCACAATAAGCAGAAGCTGCCAATTCTCCAGAAAACTGCTCAGATTTGATTCGTAAAACTAGATTCAACCTAATATAAGCTCAAATTTGCAACTTGAAATTCAAGAAATTCAATAAAAATTAGCCTTTCAAGAAGGCTGTTTTAGTTCTTTTCTAGGTCTCAAGTGGACTCTTTTTTTTTTCCTCTCTTCAATTCATCTTTGAATAATCATAATTTGAACCTCAGTAGGAATAATGAGTGCAACTTCTTAGCATGCATTTATGCAGCACTGGTGCTGTTACAAGGCTCGGCATACTTACAACAAGAGGCAGGAAAGACAACCAGAAGTATGTGTGCCATCCTGCATTAACAATTTAAACCAAAAAATGTTTATTAAATGGCATCTCTGTCCCTTACAAATCGTAGAATAACTTTTGTACATAGCATCCCTCCAATAAATCATATACATGGATGAAAGGTCTTTGGCTTACATAGACTTTGTTAGACATGTTAGCGTTTTGATTGGTTTCAACTACTGACATTTTGTCACCATTTATACAAATGCTTAAATATAATAAGATCTTTTATCTTTCTTCATAACGACCATGGATTTATAATGGACGTACGAGAAACTAAAATTGCTGCATGATTTACAGTTCTTTAAACTATGGCTTAACTTGATACAAATTCATACGGCCTTGAGTGCCTTCATCAAGTGTTTGTTAGTTAAAATCAAATCCCAGGATATAGGTTAAAAACATTAAAATGCAACAACAATTATAGATCTTAATAAAATTTACTATTTTCACTCACAAATCCTTTATGATGTTGACAAGTAAACTAGATAGAATTGCAGTGATCGAATATAGATTTTCCGTGCTTGTTTACAGGTTTAACATTCAAAATATAGCAAAGCAGACATTTTAATAGCTACTTATGCACTATTAGATAATGAGCTTACCATCTTTTGACTACCAAGCCAATATATAAATACAGCAGAAAATCCATATATCTTAAAATAAATACATGCAATGAACATTATATTAACATGTATGGTTAATAGTGGACTATGCTCTACCACACCTCACTTTTGGTGGGTGATAGAAGAACTTTGAAAGATGAGTGTGTACACTCGAGCGCCACTCACAGATATCCAAAATAATAACCACTACTCCCAACATACCGTGCACATTCAATAACAGGAAGATGACAACAAAGAGCCAGAGATACCAGCTGCACAAAAATCAAGTTTCCAGTGAAGAGGTGCAAATATGGCTAGACTTGGTAACAAGCTCAAAGAATGCAAGAAATGATGAGAAATGATCAGTATATTACATACCTTATGCCAACAACTCTCTTAAAATCATCCTCAAGAGCACGCATCATGTACTTGTGGAAATTAAAGTTTGGACTTGTAGGACAGTGACGCTGGAATTGTACATAAAAGTTCATACAGTATCTGAGATGTACCAGGTACAAGTATGGAGAAGAATATGAAAATGTAAGAATTTCAAAATCCAAAATTTCTAGCAGTGCTGCTCTTACCATAATGAATCCTTCTCTCAGTGCTCTGTAATCCGATTTAGTTACTGAGGCATAAAACTGCTTGAAGAATGACATCTACAACCAAATATGAGACAGAAGAACCATTTCTCAAGATTAATACACATTTATGAGTTAATTAAGAATTTCAAATTCTTTATGTAATGTTACCAAAAAAAAAATCCTTATGTAATAAATTTATCTTTCCTCATGTATACCTCAAGCATAAAATAAGTACCATATCTTGGCTTGGACAGAACACATTGCAAATCAAGATAATATCAGAATATGTAAAAAGAGGGTTCACAGGAATACTTTAATCTTTTGTCTCTTTCATCACTTTCTTTATTATCTCACAAACAATCTTACATCTGTTGAAACCCTTATGAAGTTATTCCCCTCTTTTATTCAGTGAAAAGGAATGTTGCTGATAAGAAGTCCATGTCCACACTCACAGAAATTCATATATTTAGTGAATTTTTGCAATTGATGCAAGACCCAGGTCTGCTTTATAATGGTGAAGAATTGTCTGATTGAGAGGCCATACTATCAGAAGAGGGACAGGAGACAAAATATGTTTTGGTTTGATTTTATCCAACTTTAATAACAAGAAAATAGAAGGACTTCATGAAGCAAACTCAAGCACGATATTATGGTTATTGCTTACTTGATGCATTTGTCCAAGGAGCCTAAATCATGGTTCTCCTGACAAACATAAGAGAACTTTAAAATCAGGATCCCACATGATAGTACAAGAACCGTCAAGACCTATTAGGGTAGCTTCCAAAGTTCCCAATGGAAATTTGAGTTTCCAATACAAAGAAAACGATATGGAACTTGTACTAAATTTTATGAATTATGGGACCCATGTTTGAGGTTGACATCAAATTAACTAATCAATCCTACACATCAGAACTTGTTAAACCGAAAAAATTAATTTGTATACAGAAAAGGTGAGTGGAGAAGCATTATCATTCCTGAGAGCAAAACCACCCAAACCTATACAGAAGTGATGGATAACCCATATAGGTCGCCCCCAACATCAGTGAGCAAAATATCATCATGATTTTCCACTTCCTGATAATTGGTATAATTGATAAAAGAGGAGTTTTCCCAGCAAAAAAAGTGGCAACAGACTGGTATGAAGAAACACAACAAAACTAAAGCAAAAGCGTTTCATCAACTTCTCTAAACTCCAGAGGCTATGGAGATTGATATCATTGGTTCCAATAAGAGCTTGAAAGGTAGACACCTTCTCTAGCAATGTCAAACATTCACTAGAGAAAGGTGGTCTTCCTTCACTTGCCTAAAAGATTATCAGTCTTCCGCAGAAGAGGTTAGTACATTAAATTCATGCTATTCCAGTATTCCCCCAACTAATTTTTCCTCCCACTTCATTCTGGGTCTTCACACTAAAAGGCCCAAAACCACCAAATTCTAAAAGGCCCTGTTGAAGAAAAGGAGTAAATTTGACTCCAGTGTTTAAGCAGTGTCAACCAGTAAGTACTCATAAACCAGGTAATCAGACAAAGCATGATATATGCTTATGTTTCAGAATATCTAGGAGCGGGCTTCCAACTTGGTTTTGAGTAGCAGATGCAACTCAACTATCAGAATCTTACTCCAAATTTGACTCCAACCAAGTTAAGGAGACATGATTCCTTAGAGAAACTAGAAAGCCATCCCTCTTGAAGCTTCCATTCAAAGGTCAAGAGAGCAAGTTCTATTGCCCTGTGTACCATATATCTCCTCAAAATTAATTAAATTTCAAAGGTCCTCCCTCCAAGCTTAGCCTTTAGCCACCTAATAAGTATATTAATACCAAGTGGATTTCCTTCCAAAACCAAGAAATGTGTCTGAAGTATTCTAGCCTACTCCCAATGGAAAAGAAGTTGCTTTTCCAATTTACCTTCCTTGAAGCCCATAAAATGAGCATGTGCACAAGGCGATACACTACATTTAACTTTTGATAGTGGTCACTGTCTCATCAAATTTTGATGAAATGAAACAACTCCTTACCACAGAATAAATTTGGCCTTATTATCACCGGCAAGATTTCCTTTTCCTTTCCAATACATGACATGATGCTGAATATGCTACCACTCAGGATCCCCACCTTCTAGCTTAAGGAACATAGATAGTATTCAAATTCTTTACAAGAGCCATATATTCTCATTCCCCCATCTAACGTTCTGCATTGGCTTCAAAAGTTATACTGGTGATCTTTATAAAGGACTGAAGTACCAGCACATCATCCTGCACTCACACTGGCTAGCCTCTGAAGACGAAAACAAGAAGAACTCAAGGGCTTATCACCTAAAACAAAATTGACATTGAAATAGACTTCCTGTTCACTGATGATAAGGTGATTCCACCTGAAATTGTCTATTTCGATTTGTAGATAACTTCTGAAAAAGGGAATGGAGAAGCAACTTACATCCTTTGCAATCCATCCCCACTCCATCCCAGCACCTGCAACAGTGATAACACAGTCCGATGTTGTTTCCTCCATGTCAAATTTCCACAATACTTAACAAAAATAGTTGAATTCCATTTTTTGTGCTTTCCAATACCTAAGCATTCTACACCAATCAGATAATATGCTCCAAGTTTACAAGGTTATATGTGTTCATCAACCCCAACCAGAAAGAAATGAAATAGATCTTGAAGCTTCATCAAGTCCTCTAAGACAACATTAGGAAACTCTAAGTAGATATGAAATATCAAACTCCCAATATAAAATGGGAAAAGCCTTAAGGCCAGCCCCAAGTAGACAGCATGTGAAGCCTCCCACTTTCTTGCATGCTCCACACATAAAGGGATTTAAGGTAAGTGTTATATTCCTAATGCTCATCGCATGTTGGAAGGAAACAAAGGAACACTATGATATGAAGAAAAGGAAAAGAAACACCTCGGAAACAAATCATATTTGTTTCCTCTTGTGTGCTTTCCTTTTTTTAATATATATACACACACACATGACAGATATTATAGAGAGATTAGATTCCTTTCAAATTTCAGTTGTTGAAACTCGAAAGAGATTAGATTCCTTGCACCATGTAAGCTGTTATTGAAGAAAATTATTATTTTTTGTCTGTTCCTACTTGAATCTATTTTAAATTGATCTTAAATAAGAAGATAAGGAACCTTCTCTTAATCTTTCTCAAAGATGTCTCTGTATAGGCCCTACTTATCCACCCTTTATAATTTAAAATAATGCTCATCTAACTAAATATCTCCAATTCCTGTTAACTAATATCTTTAGTATAACCTCATTTAACAAAATATATCTCTAATCCCTGTTAATCAACATCTTTGCTGAGAGAAAGAAGAGAAATGCACCATCAAAAACAGTACAAATTATATCATATAAATGCAAGAAAATCACAGTCATTCATATGTTCCAGCACATGCATCGCATGTGCAGAGATCTAGTAGCTATAAATTGTGAATGTGGTGTACACCCTGCTCCCTCTACCAATATAAACCTGCTCTTTCTCCATCCTCCCACTTATTGGATCAAAATATATGAGTAGAATACTCAAGAAAGGCACTAGATGACAAAAGAAGCTCTATCATGGAACTCATCAATTTATTCCTCTCTTCATTTTGGACCCCACTAGAATATTGTAGCTATGTTCCTGCAGTGTTCGACACCATTTCTAAGCATCACAGTATAAGGAAAATACTTTAGAGGTACTCCTTCGATACAAAAAGATGTGCAATGGAGCATAAAGAGGCATAAAGTAGGCCTCATAGAACCAAAAAACATGCAAGATATTCTTCCCTCTTAACATGTTCTTAGTGAAGACATTCTCATCATGTAACAAAAACGGGAACTTAGGAAGAGTAGATCTTCTTTTCTCAATCCCCTTGAACATTTAAAATAACCTTTCCTAGTTTAGCTAATATGGACATCCAGGCTTTTCATCTCTCCACAAAGCCCGCTGTAGAAAACATGCGGTCGAGGAAGGACCATCATCCATGTGGTTGAGGAAGTGCACCATGAATCTTTCTCCTTGAGCGAAACGAAGTTTTCCAAATAGATATAATGGCTGGGAATTTGGATGCTATTTTATACACATCATATGCGTGGATAAATAACACACTATCTCACTCAATGCAACCTTCTCTCGATAACAAAGTGATAAAAGAAGAAGCTGCAACATCATCCACCCATCCCTTATGGTAAAAGTCCTGTGCAATTTCCATCACCACAAAATCTTTGGAAAATTAAAAGAAGAAGAAGAAGAACAAGAACAAGAAGAAGAAGAAACATGGAACTAGAAGCACCGGCTGTGTGATCTCGTTTCCAGGTTCAGTTACTGCTGCTCCTCTTCCACAAAAGTATATCTTCATACCAAACTTAAGTCATTAAGTGAAGAAGAAAAATCCTACAGCTTCCAAATGTCACTAGCAGTTTTTTCTTTGAGATATATTTACTCAAAATTAAAAAAAAAAAAAAAATCCTTGCCGTTTTCCTCAACTAATTTCCATTAACCTCTATTCATACAAAACAGTTTCATCATTTTTGACCATCAGTCATTATATGGAACTATGGAAGTATTCACTGTTCCCATCTGACTATCTTCCTCATTCTGCAACAAGAAAATATCCTCGCATCAAGTAATTTGGATTTCTTACTTTAACAAGCCTCAATAGGCCCTTGCTATTTGTTTTATCCAATATATCAATACCAGCAGTTGTGGATCTAATAATGTGGAGAGCACCAATAGTCCCACATCGGTTATGAGTCAAGGGAGACTCGTGCTTATCAAGAGAAAAAAATCCTTCCCACGTGAGGCGCCTTTTAAGGGGCAAAACTGTGAGGCCCATGGGCCAGAACGGACAATACCTCACGTGACAAACTGAGCCCTTGTCCGCAATAATGGCGTGCCAGATAGGGGTTGAGGTCCGTCTCAATTCTCTAGGACTGAGGTCCGCCTCAGCCGACTGTAGGGCTCCTCGGACTATACACATTGGAGTCTCCCTTGACTGAGGGGCTCTGTTATGATTCTAATAATATGGAGAGCACCAATAGTCCCACATTGGTTGTGAGTCAAGGGGAACTCGTGCTTATAAGGAGAAAAAAATCCTTTCCATGTGAGGTGCCTTTTAAGGGACAAAATCGTGAGGTCCATAAGCCAGAACGAACAATACCTCATGTGACGGATCAAGCCCTTGTCCGCAACACTAGCTACCTCTTCAAACAACAATTTCCATTGATACCTAAAAATTCAATGGGCCAGCATTTCCAAAAGGTTACTTTCAAGTCTAAGTTAACATCCATTCATGTAAAGTTGGTTTGTGCAGTAAAGAAACTTCAGTAGCATTAACACCAGAGGAAAAAAAAATATTGTGAAGTTCACACAGGTTGTAATGGCCTGGTTAGACTGATAATTTGCCTTCATGTAACTATTTGGTTAAGCATCCATGTCAGATCATTTCACAACCATGGCAAAACAGCTCATATGTGGATTTAGATTATGCAGGGACCATCATCCCAATAGTAAATAATAAGAAATGATAAACTATTGCAGCATTGAAATTGCTACAGAAAAGTGACCTACCAGCCAACTTACAACTGCTGACTTCCTCCAAAATCCCATTGCACGCTCCTTGACAAATTCAAGGCGATGGGGAGCATGATGAAAGAGGCGTCCACGAACTGGTGCTGTTGATTATACAACAATATTAAGATGCTAATATCAAGTTATCAACAACAAAAGTCTGAACAATTTACAAGGGCCATAAACAAGACAAAGGTCAAATACACTTCTCATGCTTTTTAATGTCTTGCTGAATTGCATTCTCCCAATGCTTCCATTGTCTAATCTGCAAACAGTATCACAGAACATTATAAGTTTCCCTCCTACGCAAGAACATTTATGTGCATGCCCATACATTACAAGAAACAACTTTATAGCATGAATTTACCTTAAATCCTCCAAGAAACATAGTAGTGGCACAGAACACAACATGAACAACTGCGAGAACAAAGATAAAGATGTGCAATTGATGTAATGCTTCCAAGGATAATAGCGGAACCTTGCCCTAGAATTAGGGGTCAAAAAAGGATACAAGTTATACAGCCAATTATCATTAGAGAAACTTCTTTAACTTGAACAACAAAAAGCAATTGACATTTGTCACATACACTCCTTTTTAAAAGAAAAAACACCTGGGGTTGCTAACACCACAATATGGACCCTAGACCTCTCAGATGGAGAGAGGAATGCCAACTATCCGAGACAAGCGTGGCTGGCAACACAGTGCATATTTTTATACATTATTGGAGATATGTGTAGAGTTTTAATGTCAACAATCATAAAAATGAACCCCCTTTTTACACCTGAAGGGCACACGAAAATGCTATGGAATGTCTTATACATGCAATTACCTTCTGTAACTACTGCAGCGGCAGCTCAAATGATATTATTATACCACATTTTCTTTTCTTATGAGTAATTAGCAAGAAATGACAACCAAATTATATATGCTTTTGTATTCAACGTCGTCACCACTGTCAACATTCAATATCTCACCATCCTTTCCAAAATGCTAACCAATATTTTGCATATATAGTTAAATTAATTATAATTGATTAAGTGCCTGTGTACCACTAGCTTGGCTGCTGCAATAACAAATGCTTTCTTAGCCCATGTTAAAAAAAAAAAAAAAAAGAGAAAGAAAGAAAAAACACTTACCTTGGCCAAGTTGCAATCATAGAAATCATTCACCCAGCTATCCTATGTATTCAAAATAGGCAACTTCCAAACAGTTCCAAAAGATACTTATATAAATAAAGACAGTTTCTCTGAAAAATATAAAATTTTGAAATAGATAAAATCATAATTGTTTCTATGAATATTAATAAATACTATTTTGCTGAAATTAATTGCACGTGCAAATATAGGCATATACACATAATTAAGTACATATGAACCATATTGAATATAACCATAACCATCAATTTTTATCCCTGGTATTTAGGCTTCACTTTATGAATCATTCTTTGCCAACCATTCATATCATGGGCTACATCCACAATCATTATACATTTTTCGAACTCCTCCCGAAGAACACCCCAACCATGTTATCTAGGTATTCTGCTCCTTTTTGTTTGGTGGATTCAAGTACTGTTGGTACGTCCTGTACCAAGCAGTACATTCTGCCCTTATTGACTTTCCACCAACTGGCACCCATACAAGGTACCATATGTGCACCGAACCATGTTTCCGTACAAGCCATATACCATGTTGACCAGTGATCACGACACGGCTGTACCGAGGCTTTTCGAACCTGTTTACAACATATTTTAAAGCCCCATCCTTTTTTGCAGATGCAGCAGGTCTTTTTCACATCTTTCTTGCACATACTTGCCTCAGTCAAATTTTAACCAATTTCTGTTTGATTGATGCAAGTCCAACGCTTCTTTTAATGTACTTGTCTCATACCTCAATTTTTTTTTTTTTTTAAACCACACAACAGCATTAGCATCTTCATACTCATCTTGCATCCTTGAACCTTCTTTCTTTTTCAAAATATCGGAAAATTCATCACTCTGATCTAATGCATCAATAACTGAGAAACAATCTGATCTCTAGAACCAGCTTTAATTCTGTTATATATTTGTTTAATCTCTGTTTGAGAATATGCATGGTCCATTCTACAAAATGGTTGCATTAGTTACATATTTGATTTTGATGTGGTATCATCCTCAATCGGACTTCCAGCAAGGAATCACAATTCACAATTAGGTTTCCTTTAGTAAAACCAGAAATTTTCAGCTGTTGCTGAAGATTCCAGCAGTAAGGAAAGCAGTCTGCTCCAGTAGCAAATTGGCAACAAACTGAACACTTGGGTCAAAGACAAGGCCAAAAGTGAAAAACAAGTGGAAGGAAAGCAGAAGAAAATAAAGAATTCTATTAATTTCTACAGAAAGATTGATCAATGGAGAACATATTATCATTAAGGCTGAGATCTTGGATACTTTCTTTCATGTACTCATTGAACTATTGAAACTAATCATCTAATCCTTTTCTGCCCTTCATGTTAGCTATGCACCATCTCTAACATTTCTTGAATCACGTCTTGTACGAAACTAATGCTTACAAATTCCAAAGCTACTATTCAATGACAAACATCCCATTGGATGGGGCCATCTTGGGTTTTTAGTAGAATGGGACACTACAGTCCTGCCCTATCCTTAAAATTGGGAGGGAGATGCCCCAGGATCCATTGAATTGGATGCTGGGATGATAGTGGGTTGGTCTCTTCACGGCACTTGGGATGGTGCCCCATCTTGATGTCCTGCAGGATGTCTCACCATGGCTTGAATCCTTGCTACTATTAGACAAGGAGAATTTGAGAGGATAACTAACTAGGACAACTAACACTAGGCAGGCTTGGTTCATCTTAGTCTCTTTATTCTTCCAAGGAGATAATCACCAATTGCACATCGAATCCCCTCTTGGAAGTAAATTCTCTTCTCTCCTCTTAATTATGTGTTACTATTGTCACCTTATCACTCGTCACAAACTTAAGTTTCAAATATACTCATTCCCATGTTCGAATGCTTGCCACCATTTCCCCCCTTCAGCCCCCTACTATAAGTTGCCCAACATAAATTGTTTCATCTTCCCGAATTCTGTGTTAAAAGATCCAACTCCACAAATTACATTTTCTTTATACATCTGTTCAATCAAATCTTTAGTGCATAATTCCTCAATGTTGACTTAGTAGCTTTCACTGTATCAGTTCTAGTATCACATCCACAAATTCATCATCTATATGATTATGCACCAAATTTTCAACTCCATTTCCAGTATTATCCGATAGAATTATCCTACACATGCATTATTGACTCCCATCATTGTGTCCACCAATTTCACTACTCTTTGCAATCAAAATCCAAATGCATCATCATGTCTCAAAATCGAGTTCTCTTTGACTAGCTTCGGTATCTTCCCTTGCTCCAATATCTATGTCTTTGGTAGCACGTGCTTGCATGCAATACACAGTTGTTCCAAACAACATATTTTCATGTGCCATGCTACTCATTCAATTGATATAGTGATGTTTTACACCCCTATCTTTGTCTATGTGTGCTTTGTTATATCAAAGAGATGTTAATAGGGCATCTCAGACAGATCCAAATAATGTTGATTTTTTTTGCTTTATTTCTAACATTTTCTTTCATTTCAAAGAAATCTTAAAACAAGTTTGGCTGGCTTGTAGTATACCTTACTTGTGCAATGGTCAGAACTAGCACCCTCAGCCAAAAGCCTCCGTTTGTTCCATATACGACCATAATAAAAGTCTTTCCCATGATAATTTTCTTGCACTGATGTTAAGCCCTCCTTCTTGCATGGAAGCATGTAAGTTGAAACACTTTCTGGAATGCAAATGTGGCTAATCAAGCCTTGAAAGACAGTTAGGAGAAGGGAAATAAAGCCGAGAAGCATCAACTCTGCATGCAAACAAAACCAAGCTCTCTGTCAGGGTGTCCTGAATAAACTGTCCTACATAAACAAAAGTTGAAAAATTAGTACCTATTTATTATTAATGAGCTCTGGTTACATGATATAGTCAATCATATTATTTGGCAACTTCAAACATCAAGGAATCACTCATAGCGACCAAGAAGGTTACTGGATTAATATGCTGGACTAGAGAAAAAACCTAGAATTACTAAGACAAGACAATCACCACATCAAATGAACCTGTGGCATGAGCAATACCTAACATCCAGTCATCTCATGCCTTGAACAAAAGGGATTATAGAAAATAATAATAATAATAATAATAATAGTAAGGAGATAAAACCGTTACACCACGCTAAGCAACATCTATGAGAAACAATCTGCCTAATCTAATCAAGTATGATTTTAACAATTAATTTGTAGATCTCACTATCAAATCCTAGCAGCCATATCAAAATATCTTTCTTTTAATATAGCATGATAATTCATACTCCTGCTTTTATATCAAGAATAACTCACATCCAGTATCCGAGACAAGAAAATTCCAAGAACCTTTATACAAAAAAATGGCTATGTAAACAACAGGTAAATATAACTTCACAGAACAAAGACTAAGTGATAATAACATTAACATCTCAAACATTTTGTGCATGCTAAACGGTTTAAATAGCAACAAAAAAGGTCAAAGAAAGCAAACAACATAAATGAATACATAGGAGTTGTAAAAATACTATTGGTGGAAATGCAGATCACCATGCTAACCTTCTTTCACTTTTTCTAATGCATCGAAAAGTGCATCCTGCCCTTTATGTTTCAGAAACTGCAAATGATGTCAAGAAAAAAATCATAAGAAAGCAAAAATGATGTCAGAATGCCCACAAAAGAGTAAATCAATTAGAAAAAGTAAATAGGAAGCAGCAAACAACTGTCATAATCATTAGAAAGCATACTGATTTAGTACTGGCCATGGTATTCCAAGCTGACTTCACTTGCACTCGTACTTCAAGAAATGATCAAACTTTGGCTCCAGTTTCGAGATTTAATGTGAGCTCCATTTGGTTTGTCAAAACCATTTGTAGCAACAGAAAGTGCCCATCACAAAGACAATTTATAACATATGTTCGGAATTTTCTTGATGAATTACTTTCCCTTACTTTATATTGGACATGGAAATGACCAAGTCAGGAGCTTCCTGAAGTCCTCACAGCCTCTGGTAGCCCCTCTTAGGTCTACCCTCTCTCTTCTGTCACTTTTTATATCCCAAGCATGAGTTTAGTGCAAGTCCAAATTCTCTGAATAACATTCCTGCCACTTTATGTCCTATTGGTGTCATAATCATTTTTTCTCAAAAATGGAAGGCTACTATCTTTTCTAGTTATTATAAATATCAATCTTGACCAAAATTCACCATCTCAATACCAAATCCTGTACCGGTACCATTCTAGTACAGTATTGGCATACCTGGTAGATAGTCGATGCACCCTCATACCATGTACCGGTTTGATACCCAAATGGTAATGTTTGGTTTGTATGCATCACTACTGATCAGTAGTATCATGATCTTGACATTTTCATCATGATATTGCTTAGGTTATGTGTATCTATGACTATGCATTGGTAGGCAATAGTATTACCTGGAAATAGGAAACAGGTATTGTACCTCCAAGTGTCATGAAGAATCCAACACGACAGCAATTTTTTTTTAAACAAAAATGCATGACCATGAGTAAATAAATAGATATATAATTATATAAAAGTGAAATCTGCCCATTTTAACTCATTTCTTATTCATCCAAGACATCTTGCATCATTCTTTATCTCTACAATCACACGGGCTGAGTATTCAAACCCAACAACTGGTAGCAGTAGATTGAAACTTCTAGAAAAAGAAAAAAAAAAAAAAGAGCAACGCACAGAAATATTTATCAAAAAATATATAAACTTTTTTGATAAAAACCCCAACTTTTCACATAAAAGGTCATCATCATCAATAATAATAATAATAATAGCAGAAGCAAACAAAAGCGATAATGAAACAAGAAACCAACTAACGTGCGAATATTGACGCACCTTTCCTAGGTAGTGCAGCAAGCGCTCAGCCGCAAGCGAGATGACGATGATAACAGTGCAGACGACAGCCAACACCCACGTCGGCGTGTACTCGAGCGATACGTCCGGAGAAGCTTCGGCAGCCATTACCTCTTCTTCCTCCCAGAGTCAATCCCCTTTTCGCATAATCTAATCACCAGGCCCATCAAATAAACAGAGTGGAGGAGACGAAACCCCCCGGAGAAGAAAGAAGGAATCCCGTCGGAAAAGAGACGAATAAAGCGGTAGGCGCAGAGTATAGGCAATGTAGGAGTCGTCCTTCGAGATCTTGGTCTTGCGTATGGGATAGGGGAAGACAACGTGGGCGAAGGCAGAGATGCCTTCCTCTCTCTCTGTTGCTTGTGAGGAGCACTCTTCTCTTGTACCCAAAAAGAAAAATCTTCTCTTTGGTAGCCTCCTCTCCCACCATCTCCTCAAAGAAAGGAAGGAAGGACGCCAGGCGAGTCAGAGATGGCATGGATTCTTGAAGAAGAGGAGAGGGAGAAGAACAGGGGAATCGAATCCTTTTCGGTGGTGGAAAGAAACACGATGGCTGAGTCGAAGGAGTAGAAGAGGGAAGGGGAAGTTGGAACAGGGAAAGAAGAAAAGAGCAAGGGAGGAGAAAGACGTGAACGGATTCGAGAGCGCCCACGCGAGTGGATTCTTTGGGGGCATCGTCGAAAAGTTTTGTGCCGGACGAGGAAGGGAAAGCTCCAGACCGCGGCCACGCTGGACGGTAAGTTGCCCTTTCAGTTCACCTGAGCTTCGAGCGTTTCGTCCTCTTTTTTTTTCTTTTTTTTTTTTTTTTATTAATTATACCTATAATTTTTAAACTATATCTAATTTTTTAAATAATTTTTAAACTATAAAAACTTAAGCTTTAGTTTTCAAATTTTATGAACCATTTTAATATTATCCTTCGTTCATTTTTGACATCTTTTTCGCACCAAAAATTCTATGTGGCAGTTACTGATGCTTACGTAGCTCCATTCATTTGAACAGATGGCACCGGTGCTGATCTAGAATAAAAAAAATAAAAAATTTATAGCAAATATTTTTGAAATAAAAAAATAACAAACCTGTGGTACCTTCCTTCCCTCCCACGATCGCACCGCCACCCTTCCCTACTGCAGCCCCTCCGGCCACCCCCCATCCCGTGCTCATGCCGCCCGACGCCTCCCTACCACCCCTCTTCGGCATAGCCCCCCAACCTCCCCCCCACCATCGACACTCATCTCCGCCCCCCTGTCGCCCCTCTTCGCCATAGCCCCAACCCCATCCCCAACAGGCACTCGTGCCCCACCCCCTCCCCACGTGCTCATGCTGCATCCCCACCTCCTTCCTGTTAGATGTATGTCCTAGAAGCCAATATGGCTGACATATTGTAATAAGTCTAAAGCACAATCTTGTACTTCATACATTGATTTGATCAATAAAAAGGCAAGTTTTATTTTCATTCAAGAGTGATGTATTCTTAAATCGTCTATGGAATTAATACTTCGATACATATTCTCAAAGTGTTAAGAATTAAAGACATGTATAAAATTTTTAAATATTTTCGATCATAGTATCATCACGAGGATGGTAATCGATCCGAATAGACCGACGCACAGATCGCTTCTTTTGGGATAGATGAGTCTCTGGTCTATAATGTAGAGACACTGAACGATGAGTGTGGATAGTTGTTAGAGAACAACTACTACTGAGCATGACCATACGAGAGATCACTTGAATTTTTAATCAATCGTCAGTGATTGTCTTGATGCTATAGTTGTGTGAATGATCCTTTAATCTGCGATGGTACGATTGCTCGCAGTGAGACTGCTGGAGTTTGACTGACACATAAATATAACTTCATTGAGACCTTGTAGTAGATGTTGGCGATAGTTAGTCCACTGTAAAAATAGAGTACACATCTAAATGGAATCCATCGATCTTGATAGAGAGGAGTAGTCCTATGAGATTTAAGAGGCTAAGTTTGAGAGTCTGTGGCCACAGCAGTGTGACTGATGGAAAAGAGTTTTCATGAGGATCATAATTAGACTTGAGCTGATTGAATCTATCATATGACTGATGATGAGGTTTAACGATTTATCCATGATCTGTCATCTAATCGGGACTCACGATAGAGGGACTGAATCACATATGAACTACACTTTGAGATTCTTTTTTGATTCTACTAGATTGTCACTACATACTGCTAGATTTCACTGGTAGATTATGAGAGCTCATTAGGATTGCTTAGGACCATCCTTGATGAGTCAGAGTATAATCGTTCTGACCCATTGAAAAGAGTTTCAATGATACTATGATAGAGATCATTGTATATCTCACTACCAGATAGACTTGAATCTATGGGGTCACACAAGAAAAAAATTAGACCTGAAATAAATAATTGGACTTATGAAGTCTTAATTGGGTTTAAAAAAATTTTATTGGGTTCAGGGTAATCTTGCTAGCACATGGTTGAACCCAATTTTCTCTTTGTATTTAAATTTTTTATTTGATAAGATTAATTTAAATTAATTACCTAATAATAATCTTAATAAATTAGATTCATTGGATTTCAATTATTGGGTGCCTAGGATTTTGGATCATATGAATTAAGGGATCAAATCCTTAATCAATTTTTTTGATTGTTTGCATGGGGTGCTACTTGATTTGATCAAGCTAAGCATGCCCACCTAAAAGAGGGCATATGGGACCAACATGGGGCGTCCCCTAGGCCCCATGTGGCATGTAAAAAAATGGGTGCCAAGGCTCCAATAGTTGGCGCCTAATGGATCTCCTAAAAGGGGTCAAATATCTAAAGCTACAAAGATTTCTAATGCAAGTAGGACTTGTATTAAGGAGTTATTTGGTTTTGAATAGGATTTAAACCTTTTGCTTATTTAAAGGGGCCTTCTCTAAGGCTCTTTATATTAGATTTTCAGCGGCCCACATCTCCCATAAGAACCCCCCATTCCTCCCTCTCTTCTCCCCTTTGGATCCAATGCCCAAAAGAGTTGGGCGTCCTCCATCTCCATGCCCAAGAGGAGCTTGGGCATCCCCTTTCTTTACTGGTTTTCAGACCTTTGATTACTTTATAATCAAGAGAAGAAGAGCAAGAGAAGAAGAGAAGAAAAAGATTAAGAAAATAATCAAAGAGTTGATCGTGATCCAAGCTTCATTCAGATTTGCAGGATGATTGTTCTTGGAGAAGAAAGATTAACACCAAAGAGGACTGTTTCAGGCAGATCTTGAGTGGATATCCATAGAGGTCGGATACTTGCATGGCTAAGAAAGAATCTACTCGCTTCTAAATCTAGATCTAAAGAAAAAAAATCACGAAACAGATATGTGATTCGATCACATATATAATTTCAGCATAAAATTCACCATGTATTCAATTTCTGCATATAAAGTAGATCCTTGTGTTCTATATTTTATGCATATATGATTTAGATTAAAAGATATTTTAATCTTCTATTCCACTGTATTGTTTAGAAAAAAAAAATTAAAACATATATGTATGCTCCGATATGAAATTCAATAGTGATATCAGAGCCACGGATTTCATATACATGAAATTAACATACATATTTTTGAAAAAAAATTCAAAATTTAATTTTTTTTGATATATGAGATGTATGGATGATTGCTTTGAATCTAAAATTTATTTTAAATTTAATTTTTAGATCATATATTTGATAAGTGAAGGCATGCATAGATCTGAAATTTATTCTAGATAGATTTCTAGTTCATGTATATATAGATGCATGTATAAATCTGAAAATTATTTTGACCTAATTTATGATTCATATATGAGATGTATGATTGCATATTTAGGTCTAAAAATTAGTTAAAATATGTTTCATGATTTGTATATGAGGTATATAATATCATGTTATAATATGAATTTTTGTTTAGATCTGAATTTACATACATATATGAGATATAAGCTTGTATATTAAATCTAAAAATTAATTTTATAATTTAAAATTTATTTTTTTTATAAAAAATTTAGATCTAAAATTTAATTTTAAAATCTAAAATTTATATTTATGTATGAGAATTTTGGTCATGGGTAAATCAAAAATTAAATTATGTAATTAGATTACATCTAAGATTTTTGATTTGAATATAATGGGTCTAATTCGATTAAATAATTGATCAAATCAAGTTAAATATTGATTAGCATTGGATCAATTAAGTTTAAGATCATATAATTATTATTGATCAAATCGATTAAATTTCATATATAGAATCAATTAATCTAAAGACCTAATTCGGCTCGATGACTTGAGCCTAATTCGCTTAAGCTAATCTATTCAGATCAATTGACCTATTGGTGTCTTAGGCAAATAATTGAGAGATGGTTATTTAATTAATTTTATTTGCTGATCTGATCAATTTATTGATGTCTGAGGAAAGTAACAGAGGGATCTCTATCGATCTTCACTTATCTAACCAATTTAAAAAATTGAGTCTTGAATAAGGTTGCTTGACGGTGTGGTTTAGTCCATATCAATTAGATCGATCATATAATGACTGCTTAGATAAGATCTAAATCTAAACCTCATCATAAATATTAAGTCCATAGGTCTTCCACCATTATAGATGTGCGGGCATAGTACTGTATTGATTATTCTCGACTAATCATGGTGGTTCAGTTGCATCAGGAACACGCAACCACTCTATTAGTAAAGAGTTGCTTCAGGATAAGAATTGGATTAGGCCCAATAACTGTTAGGTGAGGGATTCACTGACGGCTTTGCACCTGCTTGTGAATGGTGGATCGAATTTAACTAAGAAGTATAGTTAATAACTGTTAGGTGAGCCCATATGACTTAGAGATCAAGTCGCTGTAACATCCTTGAAAAGCATCTGGACAAAGAGTTGTTTACACATCAATGTGTACATTACCAATAACTATTAGGTAAGGTGTATGGCATCGGTGAGATCGTAGCACCCACTAAAAATTCAATTATCATATTAGAATTTTTATTTTCTATCCAGAAAGTAGAGGGATCCGAAAAATAGTGGGAGTCATTATTTGCTTCTTAAAGTCTCTAAAGCAGATGTAAATTTAAAGTATAAAAATCTAACTTGAATCTTTACTCTCACAATTAAATTATGTCAGCTTCAAACCCTCTAGTCCGCATCCTTGAATCCAATCATTTGATCGAAACCAATTATAAAGATTAGCTTAAAAACCTCAGAATTATCCTGACTTTTAAAAAATTAGGTCATATATTCGATCAGAAACTCCTAGTGTTGCCAAACCATCATACTGCTGAGCAAAGAATAACATATGAAAAGTAGACGGATGAAGACAGTCGGGTCAAGTGCTATATGCTGGCTTCCATGTGAAACGAGTTGCAGAGCCAGCATGAGTATATGCCCACTGCCAGGGCTATGGTCACTTACCTACAAAAATTATATGGTGAGCAAAGCCACACAACACGCTTCGAAGTGTCCAAGAGACTCTTCAATCTGAAGATGCATGAAGAACAGTCTGTTCATGAGCACTGTATGATAGTGATCAAAGACATTGAGAAACTTTAGAAGCTTAGGCTTGATATATAAAAGAAATTACAGATGAATTTGATCCTTCAATCTCTTACAAGTTCATATAGTTAATTTATTATAAATTTTTATATGAACAAACTTGATTGCACCATACCCAAATTGGTCAACATGTTGGTCACTACTGAGGGAACCTTGAAGAGTTCAGGGGCACTATTCTCGCTGTGGAGCAGACTTCTTCATCTAACTAAAAGTTTGATTGGAAGAAGAAAAGTAAACCTACGAAGAAGCAGAAGAAAGAGAGCAAGCCAAAGAAGGACGTTCCAAAGAAGACTGAAGCAAAGAAAAAGTATTTCCTCTATAATACTGAAGGTCATTAGAGGAAGAACTGTCCACTCTATCTGAAGAGCCTGAAGTCCAAAAAGGATGACAAACCTTCAGAAGGTATGCTCGTAATTAAATCTAACCTTATAGTTTCTTCTACTTTTAGTTAGATATTGGACTCTGATTCGAATGTTTATTTATGTACTTCAATACAGGATCTAATAGAAAGTAGAAGATTGAGAAAATGTGATATGATCCTTCAAATCGATAATAGAGTAAAAGTTACTGCAGAAATTGTTGGTACTTATCCACTTCAATTATCGTCAGGATTTAGATTAGATTTAAAAAATTATTATTTTGTTCCTATAGCTAGTCAAAATTTGATTTTTATGTCTATGCTAGCACAGGATGGTTTTAATTTTAATTTTAATAAATTTTTTTATTCTATTTATTTGTGAAATAAATTGATTACACATAGTCTTTTAATTGACAATCTTTATCATTTGTATATTGATGCGAATGTGAATTTAAACGAGCAAGTAGTGAGTGCCGTAGGTTAAAAAAGATTTAGAGATAAAATTAACTAAAAATACTTGTGACATCATAGACTAGGCCATATAGGTGAGGATAGAATAAACAAACTAGAAAATGATGAAATCTTTGGCTCTTTTGATTCAAAGTCATATCTAACTTGTGAAACTTACCTTCAAGAAACAATGATCAAGTTATCCTTTATAGGATATGGGAAAAGGGCCATCGAGTTACTTATCATGGTACACATCGATGTGTGTAAACCATTTGATGTGCTGGCTAGGGATGGTTATAGCTACTTTATTATCTTTACTGATGATCTGTCATGATACGAATATGTGTATCTGATGAAATACAAGTCTGAAGCCTTTAAAAAGTTCAAAGAATTCAGAAATAAAGTAGAAAAATAAACAGACAAATCCATTAATGTTCTTCGATCCGATCGAAGAGGTGAATACATTAATCAAAAATTTTTGAAATATCTTAAGGATAATAGTATAGTCCCTTAATGGACTCCTTCTGGAATATCTTAGCTCAACGAAATATCTGAAAAGAGGAATAGGACCCTATTAGATATGGTCAGGTCTATGATGAGCTTCACTGATTTATCCTTATATCTTTGAGGACATGCGTTATTAACTGTAATTCACTTATTGAATAAGATTTCATCAAAATCCATTCCTACTACACCATATGAGATATGACACGGTAAGAAGCCGAGTTTAGGTTATCTTAAGACTTGGAGATGTTCGGCCTATGTTAAGAGATAGATGGCTGATAAATTAGAGGATAGATCTGTAATAGCTTATTTTATAGGATATCTAAAAGAATCAATTGGATACTACTACTTTTTATAAGATCACAATGTGATTGTGAGTCGGAACGTCATATTCATAGAAAAATAATTTATCCAGGATAGTGGCAGTGGGAGGTTAGTTAAACTTAAAGAGAAGGCCTCTAAAGATTAAAGAGCTATGAATCCTTAGAAACTTATTATTCATGAACCAGTGGTTGATGTTCCTCCACCATCTCGTAGATCTAGCAGCCTGAAAGGTACATAGATATACTTACAGAGAAAGTAAAGAAAATATTCCTTATGAAAGATAAGGACCATGATGATGATCCTAATACTTTTGACGAGGTGATGTCTGACATCGATTTTGAGATATGATTAGATACAATGAAGTCAGAGATTGACTTGACGCACTCAAATCAAATATAGACCTTAGTGGATCCATCCGAATATATAGTATCCATTGGATGTAAATTGTTCTACAAAAAAAAATAGATACCGATGGTAAGGTAGAGACCTATAAAGCTAGAGTCGTGATGAAAGATTATAGTCAATGTGAAAGTATTGACTATCAAAAAATCTTCTCGTCCATAGTCATGCTGAAATTTATCTATACTCTGCTTGCTGTTGCAACTTATTATGATTATAAAATTTGGTAGATGGATATGAAACCTGTCTTCCTGAATGGATATCTTGAAGAAGATATCTATATGAAGCAGCTTTTGAATTTCACATCAGATGATGGTGATCATCGAGTCTGCAAGCTGTAAAGATCCATATATGGATTAAAGTAAGCTTCTCAGAGTTGGAATCCCCATTTTGATGATGCGATCAAATCGTTTAGTTTCATCAAGAATGAAAAAGAACCTTGTGTATACAAGAGAGTCAGTGGGAGTGCAATAACATTCCTCATATTGTATGTGGGTGATATCTCCTCATTGAAAATGATATTTCTATACTGACCTCAGTCAAAGGATGGTTGTCCAAGAAATTCTCCATGAAAGACTTAAAAAAAATATCCTATATTCTTGAAATAAAGATCTATAGGGATAAATCTAAAAAGATACTAGGTCTGTCACAAAAGCTGTATATAGAGAAAGTGCTGAAGAGGTTCAGCATGAAAAACTCTAAAAGAGGACTCTTACCTCTTAGGCATGGTATTCATCTTTCCAAGGTGATGTGTCCGACCATATTTGAAGAAGTTTAGCATATAAGTAGGATTCTTTATGCCTCGACCATAGGGAGCTTCGTGCATACCATGCTGTGTACTCGACTTGATATTGTTCTTATTGTGATTGTCACGAGCAAGTATCAGTCGAATCCAAGCGAGGAGCACTGGATAGCTGTGAAGAACATCCTTAAGTACCTGAGAAGAACTAAGGATGTATTTTTGATCTTCGGAGGAGCTTCTGAGTTACGAGTCGAGGGGTATACTAATTCAGACTTCATGTTTGATCTTGATGATAGAAAATCTATGTCAAGATATGTGTTCATATGCAATGATGGTGCAGTCAGCTGAAAAAATTTCAAGCACCCCATCATAGCAGATTCAACCACAGAAGCTGAATATATCGCTACTTCAGATGCTGCAAAAGAAGGCTTCTGGTTCAAGAAGTTCGTCATGGAGCTTGAGATAATGACACCGGATGCTATACCACTTTATTACGACAATAATGGAGCCATAACACTTGCTAAGGAGCTGAGATCTTATCAGAAATCAAAGCACATCGAGCGACGGTTCCATATCATACGCGATGACCTCGAAAAAAAAATATATCGAGGTGCGAAGAGTAGACTCTGCAGACAACATGACAGATCCTCTGACAAAGCAATTAAGTCAGCCAAAGATGAAAGTCCACCTTGAGAAGATGAGATTTAGATTAGTGGCCAATTAGCTTTAGTCCAAGTAGGAGATTATTTGATTTATGTTCTAGAAGCCAATATGGCTGACACATTGTAATAAGTCTAGGACATAATTTTATACTTAATATATTGATTTGATCAATAAAAGAATAAATTTTATTTTCATTCAAGAGTGATGTATCCTTGAATCATCCATAAAATTAATATTTTGATATATATTTTCAAAGTGTTAAAAATTAGAGATATATATAAAATTCTTAAATACTTTCGATCATAGTATCATCATAAAAATAGTGATCGATCTGACTAGATCGATGCACAGATCGATTCCTTCGAGATAGATGAGTCTTTGATCTATAGTGTAGAGACACTGAGCGATGAGTGCTAGTAGTTATTAGAAAACAACTAGTACTGAGTATGACCATACGAAAGATTATTTGGATTTTTAATTAATCATCAGTGATTATCTCGATATTGTAATCATGCGAATAGTTCTTTGATCTGTGATGGTACGACTGCTCGCAGTAAGACTGCTAGAGTTTGACTGACACATAAATATGACCTCATTGAGATCTTGTAGTAGATGTTGGTGATAATTGGTCCATTATAGGAGTAGGATGCACATCTAGATAGAATTTATCGACCTTGATAGAGAGGAGTAATCCTATGAAATTTAAGAGGTTAAGTCCGAAAGTCTGTGGCCACAATAGTATGATTGATGGAAAAGAGTTTTCATGAGAATCACAATTGAATTTGAGCTGATCAAATCTATCATATGACTGATGATGAAGTTTGACGATTTATCCATGACCTATCATTTAGTCGGAACTCACGATAGAGAGACTGAATCACATATGAACTACTAGGTTGTCACTACATACTGCTAGATATTAATGATGGATTGTGAGAGCTCACTAGGATTGCTCAGGATCGACAACCCTTAATGAGTTAGAGTGAAATTGTTTCGACCCATTGAGAAGAGTTTCAATGATACTATGATAGAGATCATTGTATATCTCACTAACAAATAAAATTGAATCTATGGGGTCACACAATAAAGGGATTAGATCTAAAATAAGCAATTAGACTTATGAAGTCTCAATTGAGTTTAGAGAAATCCTATTGGGTTTAGAATAACCTTACTAGCACATGGTTGAATCCAATTTTCTCTTTGTACTTTAATTTTTTTAATTAATAAGATTAATTTAAATTAATTATTTACTAATAATCTAAATGAATTAGATTTATTGGGCTCCAATTGTTAGTTTCTTAGAGTTTTAGATCATATGAATTGAAGGATCAAACTCTTAATCAATTTTCTTGATTGTTCGCATGGGGCGCTACTTGATTTGATCAAGTTAGACATGCCCATCTAAAAGAGGACGTGTGGGACCAATATGGGGCATCCCCTAGGCCCCATGTGGGGTGTGAAAAAGTAGGTTCAAAGGCTTTAATAGTTGGCACCTAATAAATCTCCTAAATGAGGTCAAATATCTAAAGTTACAAGGATTTCTAATGTAAGTAGGACTTGTATTAAAAGACTATTTGATTTTGAATAGGATTCAAACTTTTTATCTATTCAAAGGGACCTTCTCTAAGGCTCTTTACATTAGATTTTTAGTAGCCCATACCTCCCATAAGAACCCACCATGCCTCCCTCTCTTCTCCCCTTTGGATCCAACGCCCAAAGGAGTTGGGCGTCCTCCATCTCCATGCCCAAGAGAAGTTTGGGCATCTCCTTTCCTTGTTGGTTTCCAAATATTTGGTTACTTTATAATCAAAGAAAGAAGAGCAAGAGAAGAAGTGAAGAAAAAGATTAAGAAAAAGATCAAAGAGTTGATCGTGATCCAGATTTCGTTCAGATTCGCAGGATGATTGTTCTTGGGGAAGAAAGATCAACACCAAAGAGGGCTATTTCAGATAGATCCTGAGTGGATACCCATAGAGAACTGGCACTTACATAGCTAAGAAAGAACTTACTCTCTTCTAGATCTAGATCTGAAGAAAAAAATTACGAAACAGGTATGTGATTTGATCATATATTTAATTTTAATATAAAATTCAGCATGTATTCAATTTCAGCATATGAAGTAGATCCTTGTGTTCTATATTTTATGCATGCATGATGTAGATTAAAAGATATTTTAATCTTCTATTTCATTATATTATTTTAAAAAAAAATTGAAACACACATGCATGCCTCGATATAAAATTCTAACACTTCTCTCTCTTTCCCATCAAAGAATCGAGACCTGATCGGTGGTGATCATCATATTTTTTGCAGAAGTCTTTCACCATGCCCGCCTCAATTTCTTGCTGCAACCATCATCGAAACTCGAGGTAAGCCCCGGATCCTCTTTGTCTCTTCCTCTCCTTCCTTTCCTTGCCGATGCGTAAGGCCGCCCACCACTGGCTTCACCGAAAAATTGAGATCAGGATCTCCTCTATTTTTTTTATGTTCAGCTCTTTTCTTTTGGCTTTATCTGACGTCGGTGCAAGACTAGGTCAGTGTGGGAGCCAGAGGAGCCGGGGAGATGGAGGATGATGGCGCTGACACTAGTGAGGTGGTAGAGGAGGCCAAAGTGGAGGAGGAGGTCGAGGTCATGGAGATGGAGAGAGAGGGTAGAGGTGGTGATGTCGAGGTTGCCCTGAAGTTTGTCGGCAGGGAGAGAGGGGTTGAGGCGGCGGGCAGAGAGGGAGTGGAGAGTGGATAATAGGATGGCAGGAGATTGATGAAGAGGGGGTTGGCCAGCCAATTTGGGGAGCTGGTGATGTCTGTGAGGGAGGACTGAAAGAGGGAGAGCTTGGAGTGGAGGAGCCACCACTGGCCGATGAAGGACTTGATAGAGAGGGCAACAAGGAGGATAGGGAGGAGGTGCTGGAGGATGAGGTCCAAGATCTCGACGGGGGTGGCAGGAGGGGCGGAGGATGTCACCGTCGTAGGCATCTCCTCCCTCTGTCGGCCATGCCTCCTCCTCCTCCTCCACCTTGAGGCCCGAGCATGGAGGAGAGGAAGAGAAGAGGTCCATCGTCACTTGACGGCCTCGTAAACTGGCAACTCCACACTACACGTAGAGATCCCAGTTGTCGTCGTCCATCACCATCATGGAGAAACAAACCCAAACAAAAAAAAATAGTGCCACATAAGCACCGATTCAGCGAGAAATAACTAAATCGGTGAGAGAGTCATTGGAAACTGATCGAAAGGCAATATTGAGATGATTCGAAAAGATCAGAAATCAAAAATTATAGTTTTGTAGTTTAAGGACCATTTAAAAAAATACAACATAATTTAAAGACTAAAAACATAATTTATCTTTTTTTTTTTATGGTGAAAGTGAACGGTCACACCATTTTGATGCATGAGCAGTCCAAATGATCAAGATACAAAATATTCTGCAGGACTGGTGGGTAGACATCTTCTGATCTCCAAACCAATCCCTAGAATGTTCCATCACAAAGACAGCAAATCAGTCTGCTGTACTATTCACCTCCCAATAGATATGCTGAATAGATAAGGTAGTGGATTGATGAAGAAAAGCTCAAATGTCACGGATCAGCTGATGAGCCTTCTACTACTCTGAGCCACCCTAGATCGAGGCAATGACGGTAGCAGAGTCACCCTCGATGAAGATCCTCCCCGAACGAAGCTTCTGCACAGCAAAGGTGATGCCAGCCCAAGCAGTGCTAAGCTCTGCTCTCAAGACTGAGGGCTCAAAGAGATGGAACCCTCCACCCGCTGGCAGCCAAGTGTTAGGGCTATGGATGATGAAATTAGCTCCACCTCTACTCCCTCTGATACTGCCATCAAAGTTTATCTTGACACATCCCAAGGAAAGGGGCTCCCAGGAGATAAATAAGGTCCGTCAAGGCACTGCATGTTAGATGTATGTCCTAGAAGCCAATATGGCTGGCACATTGTAATAAATCTAAGATATAATTTTATACTTAATACATTGATTTGATCAATAAAAAGATAAATTTATTTCTCATTCAAGTGTAATGTGTCCTTTAATCGTCCATAGAATTAGTTTCAATACATATTCTCAAGGTGTTGAGAATTAGAAATATGTATTTAATTTTAAATACTCTCGATCATAGGATTATCATGAAGATGATAATAGATTCAGACAGACTGACATATAAATTACTTTTTTCAGGGTAGATAAGTCTCTGATCTACTGTGTAGAGACATAGGATGACGAGTGCGGATAGTTGTTAGAGAACAACTAGTGTTGCCCATTCATGCAACCCAAGAGGGGGGGTGAATTGGGTTTCTAAAAATTTTAAGCCCAACAGATAACTTATGAAGAACAAATCAATGGCTTTAAATCAATATTAATTAACTAAAGCAGTATTGCAAGGATATAATAAAGAAATAAGATAAAGCGATAAAGCACACCACAAACACAAGGATTTATAGTGGTTCGGTGCTAACCTTGCACCTACGTCCACTCCCCAAGATCCCACTTGGGAATTTTAATCCACTATCCTTTGTATTCAACCCGAATACAAAACGTCGGAAACTCCGACACTAGCTATCCCAAGCTAGAATACAGGACGTCGGAAACTCCGACCCTAGCTATCCCAAGCTAGAACACTTGTTTTCCGGGTACAAGCCAACCCAAAACACTCCGATTTCAGGTTCGGATCAACCTTTCCTTGTTTTGGAAATCCTCCAAAAATAAGAGCAAAAACTCACAAAGAGTAAGAATATTTAGAGCACAGATGAATACAATAACAGCTCCTTAAATGAGCAAATATAACAATAAAAGCTTTACTCAAATGAAGAACCCCTTTTTCAGATTTTCTCAAGATGAATGAACGGTTGAACGCTTGAGAAGAGGTTGATTGTTGATTGAAGATCTCTTGAAAGCTTTGAACGATCTCTAGATCAAGGTTGAAATGATAGGCGTGAAGAATTCTCTCCTTGAAAGATCTTTCTTTTCTCTTTCACAATCTCTCTGGTATATTGTGGATCCTCTCTCTTTTTCTCTATGGATATTTCGTTGATCTCAGGCTTTTTCTTGCAAATTTCGGATCCTCTCTTCTGTTCTTCTCTTTTTCCTCTCTTTTCTCTTCACATTTGATTTCACGTTTGATCCGCTATTTAATCTGCAATTTCTTTCATCATTTAAAGCATTTTGTAGCATTAGAAGCAAGAGAAAACAATTTAGGCAGATAAAGAGCCGTTAGAGGATTTTTAGGAAGCATAAATGGCAATTAAAACGGGCAAAAAAATAGCTGTTGCTGACATTTCCCGTCGCAGGGGTCGACTCATGAGTCGACTCATGCTTCAGGAGTCGACTCATGAGTCGACTTCTGTTGCAACAGACCAGAAGATCTGATTTCTGAATTTTTCGGCTCAAATCAGTAGGGGTCGACTCATGAGTCGACTCATGCCTTGTGGGTCGACTCATGAGTCGACTCACAGGTCGTGCCAAGCCAAAAATCCAGCGTGCCATGGGAATTTTTTTCGTGCCATTCAGCTCATAGTGCCATGAGTTGACTCATGAGTCGACTCATGCACTTCAAACCTTCATAACTTCAAAAATATTAGTCCAAACACAATGAAATTTTCACCATTGGATCACAAATCTTTTGTTCTACCAAATGATATTATCAAATCAGGATTTTAGCAAAATTACGATTTTGCCCTTGAAGAGCATAAAGCCTTTTTCAATTTAAAATATTTGTATCCCTTCAATCTGCTTTGTAATCATCAAAATCAATCTAGGAGCAACAATCTCCCCCTTTTTGATGATGACAAAACATATGAACAAAAATATTTATGTTAATGCATTAATTTCAAAAGAATCCATTATGGGTGTATATGCTTGAAAAGAGTATGATTCTTTTGGCATGTAATATAAATGCAAAAATAGTTTGTCTATTTTCTTAAAGATTTGAAAAGGGTATTAGATCATTTTGAGTTCAAGATATTTCAGAGCAAGAGAAGATAAATAACTTTTTCTATGTATCAGAGCAAAAATAATTTTTACAATGATATCAGAAAAGATTTTATAATGTATCAGAGCAAGAAAATTTTTAATGTATCAGAGAAAATTTCATACAGTATCCGAGCAAATGTTATAATATTTTAGAGAAACCTTCACACTGTATCGGATCAAATGTTATCATGTATCAGATCAAGTTGAAAGAAATTGTAGGATGTATCAGAGTAAAACAAATTTTTTATTGATGTCTCAAGGTGAGTAAAATTTCAAAAGCAAGTTTGAATATCAGAGCATATATATAAAAAATACTTATTTGCATTGTACTCATGATTTTGCTTTTGATGGATTAAAGTTCTGTCTGATACCAAATTTCTCTGTCTGATACCAAATTTCGATACCAAAATTTCTCAAAGTTTTGTTTAATCTTTCAATCCTTGTTTTTGTCTAATTTTTCCAATATTTGTTTAATTTTTTCAATATTTGTTTTAATTTAATTTCTCCCCCTTTTTTTTTCATAATTTAGGGTTTTGCTTTTTGTCTAATTTCAATTTTTGTTTAATTTTAATTTCTCTCCCTTTTTGACATCATCAAACATAGTTAACTCTTTCTTTTCCTTTTCTGAAAATATTCTTTAATTTCTTCCTCTTTAGAGTTTTTCACAGATGTTTGCTCCCCCTTAATATAGCAATTATCAATAGCAAACACAATAAGGAGAAGATGATATTTCAACAGATGTATCGGAGACCAAAATATAATCATTACAAAGAGGTAGAAAGATGATTCCATTAATATCATAATTGTTTCAAAACATAAAATTCAATCAGCTAAATGTCAATACTTGGCCCCAAGGTATAGATCCTAGAACAAGATACTAACTCCTAAGATCTAGATAAGTCAATGATCAGAGTCATCAGATATAGTATGAGAAGATGATGGATCAGAAGTGCGTCCTCTACCCCGTCTGCCTCTGCCACGAGTGGAGGTGATGGCACGAGCAGGAGAACGAGATGAACTAGGTGGCTGAGAACGCTGAGATACTAGGGCTGATACCATGAGTCTGATAGAATCAAGTACGTTCAGTGCTCTGGAAACAGATTGAAGTAGAGCAGTGAACTGGGTGGTAGCATGCTCACTCGATCCTCTGATCTCTTTCCTCAGTAGCTCATATCCACCTTCTAGTGCTCCTCTGAGCCTTCCAGCCTCTGCAGTGAGGTCTGTGACCTCAATGGTAGACTCCTGTGGCTGGGGATGGGCCAATGCAAGGACTTGCCCCTGCAAGTCAAGAACTCTGCCAGTAAGTCTCCAGACTGTATCCTCAAGCTGCTGTATCCTGACGGACTGATCTGAAATCATCTGAAATATAGTGGAGATGTGGGGAGTAATGGTCTGATCAGAAGAAGTAGCTCCAGGTGCAAAAGAAGTACTACTCCACTGGCTAGACAACAAAGAAGCCACACGCTGAGATATATGCTCGATCTGATCGTCAGCCAGTCTGAACTCTGAATGAGGTGCTCTGCTCTCTGGCTGATACACTGGTGTGGGCATCCTAGTAAACTCAGAAGGGCCAGCCTCAGTATCATGAATGAACTGGGTATCTGGTGAAGCTGCCCTGAAATCATGTACAGGAGAAGATGGACCTTCTTCTTCTACTCTGCCTTCAGTTCTGTCTTCAGCTCTTTCCTCAGCTCTCTCCTCAGCTCTTTCTTCAGAGCCCTTGATCCAACCACCAACAGTCTTTGTAATTCCCATTCGGTGTAGGCTGTGTTGGTTGAAAGTGTCCACATGTGAGAGCTTGGTAGGTGTCTCCCCCTCACAGCTAACTCCAAACCTCCTAAAAACTCTAGTAAGGGCCATACCATAAGGCAAGTGTGCCTTGGATCTGTTCAAAGTTTCTCTCATGGCCTCTATCATAAGTGTAGGGAGGTTTAGGGGGGTCTGAGTGATGATATGAAACATGACACATACATCTCTGCCAGATAGTAAGTCATGTCTACCACTCCTAGGAAAGAATAGTTTTGTCACAATCTGATGCAGGACCCTCATCTCAATGGACAGTAGCTTTGCTTCCAATCTATTTAAACTTCCTGAAAAATCTTCTCCTAAGATAATTCTGATCCCTTCTTCTTTAATTGGGAGTTCCATATATGAGTATCCTTCACTAGGCAACTGAAGTATCTCTCCCAATATCCTAGAATCCAAACAGATGTCAATCTCCTTTACAGTTGAAGTCACAGACCCGTTTCCATAATTTAGGTTCTGGTAGAACTCTCTGACTAGATCAACATAGGTGACTTCCTTAAGAGAGCAATAAAGTTCCCATCCTTGATTTTTGATCTTGGTAGCAAAAGTAAAGCCTTCTTTCTCAAAGAACCGAAAATCTATAATTTTCCCGGTTTCTACTTTTCTATCAGAAAGAAGATTTACACTGGGGCTTATGGAGGGTTGAGAGGGACCTTGAGCAGGTACTGAAACTGGATTGGGAACAGTGGAAGACTGAGCAAGCCTTTTCTTTCGGACAATTTCCTCAGGCTCTCGGATTGATTTCCTTCTTTGGGGAAGTTTCATCTTTGGAGCCATATTCAATAAGGTAGCAGACAAGAAGACTTGAATTCAGTGGAGGAGGGATCACAAAAGAGTAAAGAAGAATTTTGGTGGAGAAAAGAAGTAGATTTTGAATGAATGGTGAAGTTCTAGGGCACGTTCCACCCGCGCCTAACACTGCGAGAAAGCACAGAAAAATCCTTTTCAAGGAGGCGATTTTTGGTGGAGAGGAGGAGGGAGAATTGCCTCAGAATTGATCCTTGGATTTGGAGCAAAACAGAAGTTTGGAGAGGACGGCTTTCGGAAGGAAGACGACGAGAAGATGAGTCGTCTCATAAACAAGGTTTCCCGTTTTAAAAACAATGAACCCGATGGAAGTTGGTGGGATTTACAAGTTTGCCATTGAGTCGACTCATGGGGGTCGACTCATGAAGTTCAGAAAATCAGGAAAAATGCAAATAAATTCCAGAAAAATTCAAAATTTTGGGAGAAAGAATTTTGCTCAATGATAAGTTTTTAGAGTGATAAACCTGAGCTTTTGGGACCAGGATAGATGTTGAAAATTGAGCTCTAAGAGTTTTTGACATCTATTCTTTGGAAATTGAGAAATTTCAGACAAATGGATCTAGAATTCCTAGATTTCTCCTAATTTCACAGAATCTTTCCTCACTAAGGGCCTTTGTAAAGATATCAGCTAATTGATTTTCAGTGCAAACATATTCAAGAATTATATTTTTGTTTTGAACATGTTCTCTTATAAAATGATGTCTTATCTCAATATGTTCAGATCTTGAGTGTTGTATTGGATTTTTAGATAGATTTATAGCACTTGTATTATCACATTTTATTGGTGTTTCATTAAGTTTGATTCCAAAATCTTCGAGTTGTTGCTTAATCCACAAGATTTGAGCACAACAACTTCCAGCTGCAATGTATTCGGCCTCAGCCGTAGACAGTGCCACCGAATTTTGTTTCTTGCTAAACCATGAGATTAGGTTAACTCCAAGAAATTGGCAAGTTCCACTTGTGCTTTTTCTATCTAATTTACATCCAGCAAAATCAGCATCAGAATATCCTAACAAATTAATTTGTGAGTCCTTAGAGTACCATAACCCTATAGTTTGTGTACCATTTAAGTATCTAAGGATTCTTTTAACAGCATTCAAATGAGATTCCTTAGGATTAGATTGATATCTTGCACATAAGCAAACACTAAACATGATATCAGGCCTACTTGCAGTTAAATATAATAATGAGCCAATCATACCTCTATAGTATTTTAAGTCTACGCTTTTACCTTCATCATCCTTGTCAAGCTTACATGAGGGACTCATTGGTGTGCCAATTGGTTTGCAGTTCTCCATTCCAAATCTTTTGAGTAGTTCCTTGGTGTACTTGCTTTGGGTGATGGAGATTCCCTCTTTTGATTGTTTGATTTGGAGTCCGAGGAAGAAGGTGAGTTCTCCCATCATGCTCATCTCGAACTCTCCCTGCATAAGCTTAGCAAAGTCTTGACAAAGGGATTCATTAGTAGACCCAAAAATTATGTCATCAACATAAATTTGTATAATTAGCATATCATTTTGGTTTCTTTTAATAAATAGAGTTGTATCCACATTGCCTCTTGAGAAACCATTATTTAGTAGAAATTTGCTTAGCCTTTCATACCATGCTCTAGGTGCTTGTTTTAGACCATATAAAGCTTTATTTAATCTAAAGACATGATTGGGAAAAGCATGATTTTCAAATCCAGGGGGTTGTTCTACATATACTTCTTCAGAAATATATCCATTTAAAAATGCACTTTTAACATCCATTTGAAATAGTTTGAATTTCATAAAGCAAGCATAAGCAAGTAGAAGTCTAATGGCTTCTAATCTAGCAACAGGTGCAAAGGTTTCATCAAAATCAATTCCTTCTTCTTGATTATATCCCTTAGCAACCAGTCTTGCTTTATTTCTAATTACATTTCCATGCTCATCTAATTTATTTCTAAAGACCCATTTTGTGCCAATTATTGAATAATCTTTAGGTCTTTTCACTAAGGTCCAAACATTATTTCTTTCAAATTGACTGAGTTCTTCTTGCATAGCATTAATCCAGTTATGATCATTTTCAGCTTCTTCAAAAGTTTTAGGTTCAAGTTGAGATACAAAAGCACAATGATTAAGTACATCTCTAAGTGAAGAACGTGTTTTTACCCCATGCATAGGATCACCGATAATTAATTCCTTAGGGTGGTTGTGAACATACCTCCATTCCTTGGGTAAGTCATTTGTACCTTGAGGTTGTTCTTGAATTTCTTCACCTTTCTCATTTTGTTCATCTTCTTGATCCTTGTCTTCTGGAGTTGCTGAATCTTTCAGAGTGATCTCCTTCATACCTTCTATTAGTGGATCTGCATCATCAATACCCTCATTCTTCCTTGAAGGAAGATCGTTAGATTCATCAAAGACAATATGTATGGACTCCTCAACTACTAAGGTTCTTTTGTTGAACACTCTAAATGCTTTACTAGTGGAGGAGTAACCTAGAAGGATTGCTTCATCTGATTTTGCATCAAATTTACCAAGTTTTTCTTTGCCATTATTTAATACAAAACATCGGCAACCAAAAACATGAAAATAGGCAATATTTGGTTTTCTTCCTTTCCAAAGTTCATAGGGGGTTTTCTTTAAAAATTGTCTTATTAAAGCACGATTTAAAATGTAACATGCTGTGTTAATAGCTTCTGCCCAAAAATATTTTGGAAGGTTGCTTTCACAGAGCATGGTACGGGCCATTTCTTCTAAGGTTCTATTTTTCCTTTCAACTACCCCATTTTGTTGGGGTGTCCTAGGAGCGGAGAAGTTGTGGCCAATTCCATTTTCATCACAAAAATTTTCAAAGTCATGATTTTCAAATTCTGTTCCATGATCACTTCTAATATTTAGAATTGAAAACCCTTTTTCATTAGTGACTTTTCGATGAAATTTTGTGAAAATTTGAAAAGTTTCATTTTTGTGAGCTAAAAAGAAAACCCAAGTAAAACGAGAGTAATCATCAATTATTACAAATCCATATCGTTTTCCTCCTAGACTAGTGGTTTTAGTTGGTCCAAATAAATCCATATGTAAGAGCTCTAAAGGTCTAGAAGTTGAAATAGTATTTTTGGATTTAAATGATATTCTAGTTTGTTTACCTAATTGGCATGCATCACAAATTCTATCCTTTTCAAAATTTAATTTTGGCAAACCGAGAACTAAATCCTTTTTGATTAATTTTGAAAGAGAATGCATGCTAATATGTGCAAGTCTACGATGCCACAGCCAACTAGTCTCATTTATTTTAGCATTTAAGGAAACTAGGCATTGCATGTCTAATTTAGTTAAATCATTCAAGTCTACCATATAAACATTGCCATGCCTATGTCCTATAAATTTAATGCCATCGTTAATAGGACTCGTCACAATGCATACAGATGATTCAAAACTTACTTTATACCCTTTATCACAGAATTGACTAATGCTAAGTAAGTTATGCTTTAAACCTTTAACAAGTAAAACATTCTCAATATATTTGGAGGGAGTGATACCAATGTTACCTATCCCGATGATCTTTCCTTTGCCATTATCTCCAAAGGTGACCATCCCTCCATCCTTAGCATCAAGCGTGATGAATTGTGATTCATCACCAGTCATGTGTCTCGAGCATCCCGCTGTCAAGATACATTTCCTGTTTCCTTCTTGGGATGCTAGACACACCTACAAGCACAGATCAAGTTTCTGTCTTAGGTACCCAAGCTTTCTTGGGTCCTTTCAGGTTAGTCAGAATGGTTCCTTTTGGAACCCATATTTTCTTTGTGTTTGCATATTTGTTAATAAGACATGTGTATGATTTATGTCCTAT